>NC_050189.1:29296256-29561256 GCF_008315115.2 Sander lucioperca | reverse complement strand
ATGATGATTCTTAATGTATTTCCCTCTCTCTTTCACTCTCACTTCAAAAGCCATCATCTATCCATCCATCCATCCATCCATCGTTCATCCGTTGGTCCGTCCGTCCGTCCAGTCGTACGTACGTCTGTCAGTCCATCCATCATCCATCCGTCTATCCGTCCGTCAATCCAACTATCCATCCATCCGTCCATCCATCCATCATCCATCATCCATCCATCCATCCATTCATCATCCATCCATCAATCATCCATCATCCATCCATCTTTCCATCCATCCATCCATCCCTTCATCCATCCATCCATCCATTCATCCATTCTATCTCTGAGATGGCTATCCAGGACCTTTCCTCTCACATTCACATAAGAATTCTCTCTGTCCACAATGAAGCATTTTTGTAATAAAAATAGTTGATTTTATTGTTTCTTCATGTGTAGCAAAAGTAGCCATTGACATGCGCATATTTACATCCAGCAAACGCATGTTTATTACGATGGTTACAACAAGGTACATCTAGAAAGACCATAGACAACACTCGCTGCATACATGACTCAAACAATGATTTTTAAGGTACACCGACGTCATTGTTTCTGTCATCTTTAAATGTTTTTTTTATGCTCTTTTAATTGATGCTTGTACATCTTCAAAGAAGCAATTTTTAGATGCAAGTATACATAAACGTGCAGACACTTTTACCCGCTGGTCTGTCGCTTCATATCTCAGCCCCTTATTTCTCCCGGTTCCTTTCTCAATCTGCAACTTCCTTCTTAATCGTGTAAAAAAACAATGAATCATTAACAATTACAAAAAGCTTAGTTTTTACTCCCATCTCCTCGATTCAGTTCACTCTCTTTTGGCCTCATGGTTTCAGTGTGAGATTGGCGATGCCGTGGTCCTATTTTGGCTTGGCAATAAAGATGTTGAGATTTGCTCATCCCTTAGCAACAGATGACAACAAAGGTCAACAATACAGATAAACCAAAGAGCAACATCTGCTCTTGTTCCCAGTGACGCATTTTCAAAAGAGGTGAATGGGGAGAAAAAGAAGTGTTTATTGATTACTGATTATCAGTAGCCATCTAAGTAAAGAGAGGAAATCTCAGCAGTACAAAAAAAACACTGCCATCCAATCCAAGCAATTAAAAATCCCTTCATCGTGTTTTTAAAATTGTGAATTCAACTTAGTTTTACCTGAATATGAGCGAACTGATTCCATCTCCAGTGGAATCAGTTCCAGAGAATCATTCCCATTATCTCTTACAAAAGTGATTACAGCCTTGATCTCATGGATAATATCAAATGGTATCAAAATAAAAAAAATACAAAAAATCATAAAGCGCAATGTTAGGGATGTCACAGTGACATGTAAGGCAGCCGATTTCAGCTCAGAGTTTAAAATGTATGATCAATGGTTGTGCAACAATTTAGATAACAAGAAACACAATATGTGTCTCAAAATAGACTTTGAGTTCATAATGATCAATGAAAACTAAATGTTGAATACTAAAATGGCACTTAATGGTCTTTATCGAGCTGAAAGGAACTTTGGGATTCAGGGGCACTTTGTGCTCTAACGAAACCATGGAGGGTATCTTTAAAGGGTAAGGTTGGTGATTTTCCATATCACAAATATAAACTGAGTGCTACAGGCAGGGTAGGGAAGTCGCAAAGTATTAAACACATTTGGTGATGTAGAATAAAATAGAGAATAACACCGGCCTTGTCCTTTAAAATGTATGTGTTTAGTAAAAGAGCAGTATGCCTCCACCACTGCATTCTCCTCTGAAGGCATCAAAAGAATGCCATATAGAGTTTGGCCAGGGTTTGGCACCATAGCAACAAGGTAATTGAAGTTATGCAAAAGGATGAGTCATCCAAGCCATTACAGTGGTGTTAGTGTGGCTTCCACAGCCCTTTGTATGAAATATGCTTTTCGCAGCCTTATATTTCATCATAAAGAGCTTTGGTGGCTATGTGTGAGTATACATAACAAGAAGGTGCTGTTCTGCTAAAATGCTTTTGCTGCATTTTGATACAAATAACACAAAAATGATAAATTTGCATAAAAATGTATTCAATGGCATGAGGCCATTCCAAGATGATGTGTGATTTTGATTTCATCACTAAGAGATGATAAATGTGTCAGTTGATACACTATATGGCCAAAAGTATAGAGACGCTCTGTGGTCTGGGGAGGTTTTTCCTGGTTTGGGCAATGCACCTTAGTGCCAAAAAAAGGGAACTATTAAAGCTCTAGGATACAATGATATTCTAGATAACAGTGAGATTCCCGCTTCCCGTCAACAGTTTGTTTTTGGCCCTTCCCTGTTTTGAACATAACAATGTCCCCGTGCACAAAGTCAGGTGTGGAATAGTCTGGATCCACGGTAAGTACATTACATCTCTCCGCTTCCCCTCTCTGTGTGTTATCGTTCAAAAAATTTCGATCATGAAATAAGGCAGGTCTGTTTGGTTCTTTCAGGGAATGATTGTAAAGATTTACAAAGAATATGTTACAGTATTTTCTCTTTACCTGGGACGTTTTTGGACCGATTGGTGGGATCGCTGTGGACGAAGTACACACGGCGATACACTGGTAAGAGCAAATGAGGTTTAACCATGTATCAGCTAATTTAAATAGCTCACGTTACTGTATTGTGTGAACAGTTAACTTCATTTCATATTTTATGTGGCGTTTTCTTTTATCTGGGTGCAAATGTTCCACCAAAACAAGTTCCTTCCAGAGACTATTTAGCAGAGCCACCTTAGGGATGAACTGAACCACCGACTTTAAGCCAGACCTAATCATACATCATCAGTGTTGGACCGTCACTAATGCTCTTGTGTCTGAATCACATACGGCTGGAATGTTTGGCGTCCACATAGTTTGGGCCATTTAGTGGAGGTCATTTCAGAAAGATTGTTCATGAAAAAGTTTTCAAATTTCCCTGCCTGGGATAATTACACAAATATTCTCTTTGTGTTTAGACAGTCAAATTCCATCATTCCGTCATTAAACATTTCCCAGCATCCATCACTGCCTACGATTGTTTCGACTCTCTGACTCTGAAAAATATATATTTTTTTAAAGGTACAGGTAACAACATATTCAAGCGTCCTCCTTTGTTGGCATTGTCAAATGTCCCAATGGAGAATGTTGTCATGCCGGAAGTTTGGATGAAAAGTTCTAGCATGAAACAAAACATTGTCGCATCATGCTTTCCAACGGACGCCATTCATCCTGTTTCCCCTCCTTCACAGAGGAGGAGTGCAGATGTGTGTCTTTCCTTTCATTTTCCTACCGTAGTACATTTTATCCAGACTACAGCTGGAAAAAAAAGTCCTCCTGAATGTCCGTGTCCACGACGCAACCAATCAAAACGGGAGGAAGAAACTTGTTACATAAAACAAAACCAATTACCAGCAAAACAAATTCAATGAAGAAATACTTTTCTGCTCATTTCTCCTAATTTCCATTTCCCCTATTCTCCCTCTCCTCTCACCCTTTCACTCCAACATTTGTCCCTTCATGAGTATCTGCTGAATGTATTTCTCCAGATCGTCATGCTTGCTGCTGTCCGGCTGCTTTCCAGCCACGTTATAATCTTCATTTCTCGTCACCGCGGGTGCCGCCGGGGCTGAGTAATAGAACTTCTGTCGCGGAGGGATTACAGGCATTCGGGGAGGGGAACGAGGTTTGGGGATGGGCAGCGGCTGAAAGCGGTAGCTGGCGTAGTACGGCCTCTGCTGGAAGCCGGCGGGTGGGCGTCTCAGCCGAGGTTGGACCCAGCTGTGGTAACGGTGTCTGGGAGGGAAGGAGTAGGTGTCATCCACGGAATTTCCCAGGAAGTTGTTGAGGGTGAGAGCGGGTTTGGGGATGTAGTAACGGGGTTTGGGTCTGGGGGGAGGAGGATAATAGATGGGGTAGTAGTCCGGGTACAGCTTCCTCTGGTAGTAGGATGGGTATTTGTAGGGGTACAAAGGGTATCCAGTCCAAACAGACTTGGGGGATTTGAGCCAGAGGTCCTGCTTGATTGACAGAGGCTTCTGAGGTTTGGGCCAATGATTTGGATTGGCTGACAGAGGCTTGGAAGGTTTGTTCCAAAGATCTGGCGATTTGGTTTGCGATTTCTCCTGCAACCACGTTTTGAGGAGATTGACAGCTGGAGATGGTTGCTTAGAGACGGGGAAGCCATTTTGGCCGGTTGGAATCTGCGACGCTGAGAAACCATTGGTTGACGAGAAAGGAGACGACAGCGGCGTCAGAGGCCGCTGCCAACGAGACGCCGCCTCGGGCGCCACGTCTTTCTTCTTCTTCTTCTCCACGTCGCTGATGATGTCCACCACGTCGTCGGCGGGGAGGTGGAGCTTGTTGGAGATCTCAATCAGCTTGTCGATGGTCTGGGGGTCAATATCATCCTCCTCCGTCACTTCCTGTTCCTCGTCGGACCGCTTGTCCTCGGCGGCGTTGGACAGAGGCGCGCCATACTTCCTGTTCCCGTTGTTCTGTTTGACCATGTAGCGCAGCAGCATGTCCGAGGCGATGTCGGCCAACTTCTCCTCCTCCATCTTGGCTCTCTGTGCCTCGGCCGCCTGCCTCCTCATCTCCTCCTGCTCCGCTTTGGCCCGAGCCTCCTCTTCCTCGGGACTCAACGCCTCCTCGTCTTCCTCTTCCTCCTCCGTGGGTTCATCATCTTCCATCGCTTCCTGCTCTGCCGGAAGCTGGGACTGCACTGCGTTACCGCCGGCGTAGTTGTCGTTATGATCAAAGTCGTCCATGAAGTTGCCTCCCCTGAATGTTGGGAAGCTCAGGCCTTTCTGCGTCTCCTCTTGCCATTTCAGTTTCTTCTTCGTCATGGCGAGGTCGGAGCCTTTGCCGATCGGTACGACGTCGTTGTAGCTGCTGTAGCCTCGGCTCTCTCTGTGGTTTGGCTCCGAATCGCCGTCCCTCTTAGTGGCGGCGTTTAAACGAGGGAACTCCTTCATCATGGTCTCGAGGTTCCTCAGCTCCTCTGGGCTGAGCTGCTCCTCCTCCTCCTCGTTGCTACCTTGTCCGGGGATGTTTGGGGGGGCGGTGCCCTGCCCGTTCTCCCCTCTTCCGTCTAAACTAGCGGGCTGTTGCCGCTCTCTTTGGACCTGGACTGTCTGACTCGTGGTACGACTGGTCACCTTTTCTGTCATCTTCTCCTCTTCCTCCTGAGCTCTCTTCCTCTCCTCTTCCTCCTCTCTTTCCCGCTCCTTCCCCTGCGCGGCCATCAGCAGCTCCAGCTCCTGTCGGCCATCTCTGTCTCTGTTTGCTCCCTCTGTCTCCATCGTTCTCACTCCTCTGTAAGCTTCTTCTCTTGTAGCCTCCCCCGTCTCAGCCTTCATTTCTTCTCCATCCTCCATCCCATCGTCGCGCTCCCTTCCCTCCCTCCTTTCCCCCACCCACGAGTGATTCAGTGCCTCAAGCAAAACCGCCGCTAGTGTTTTGGGATCCACATCCTTAAAGAGCTCCTCTTCTTCCTCGGCCTCTTCTTTCTGTATCGATCCTGTCTCCGGATCCTTTGCAGGAGGAGTAACTCTGTGTGGGTAATCGACATCTCCAGGGGTGTTGATGGGGTTGGGGGTGGACGGATGGAGGAGGGACACCCCCGTCAGGAGGACTAGGAGGCTAAGGGCACTTGAGGCATCGTGGTACCCAATCATGGTCACTCAGAACAGGGTGAGCAGCGAGGGCGATCAGAAATGCCTGGAGGAGAGAAAAACAGAGAAAAAACATCTTCAGTTTCAATAAGTCTTTTACTTCTTGGCCTTTGGCTTGTGACTCGGAGGTAGCGCCCCCACCACCCCCCAACCGCAAGGTTGGCAGTTCAATCCCAGGCTCCCTGAGCAAGACACTGAACCCCAAGATGCTCCCTGGATGCTGTATGTATAGCTGTGCACTGCTCTTAATACTTAGGATGCGTTCAAATGCAGTAATAGAATTTCACTACATTGTACTGTGTATGTGACAATTAAGGAATAACGTTACGGAGTGTAGACTGGAGAGATTGAATTTCCCCAAGGGGGATTAATTATACTTCTAATAGCAGTATACCCTGTAGTTGAAATAATAATACAGTAGTATTTTTTTAAATAAAGGTTCCCAGATTGTTACCTCTTTTTTCCCTCTCGTGACAACATGGGAAAACATTCACAGGCACAGGTGTATCGTTTAAGTTATCATGTGAAAATATCAATTTTCAGGTGTGCTTTTCCTTAATAATTCCTGATTAGCTGGATCAAGTGTGTTCAGCCAATGAATAGCGCCAACTCTCCTTTATCTATCAGGCAGAGTAGGTAGATCAGAATGCACCGTGGGATGTGCAGGAGCACTGCCGATAGAGAAGGCTAATATTACTTTGATAATTGATATTACGCACATGTATTGCCATTCTTTTTTTTCCAAAAGGCAACACGCCCACATAGCCTAGTTGTCTACTCTCCTGTTTAGGATGTGTTTGAAGTGCACAAATGGGTCTGAAAGACCCCTGAGTGGCTGCAGGTCGCGCGCATTGCCATAATAATAATCACCTGCTCTTCTTTTTTATGGACCACCGTTGTGCTGCATGGCACCACGCCACTGTTTGCTGCAGTTACTTTTCACTGCAAAAAATAGTCAGTGCAATGCAGTCATTTAGTCTATTAGCGTCTTTTTCTCAAGACAAGTAAAAAACACAAACGCACCGGTCTCCATGAGCATTATTGGAGCGCTCCGCCTTATCTACTGCACGCAGAATTTGACTTTGGCATACACATTGCACGTATTTTCAAAGTTTAAACCCGTGCTATTTGTACGCCTTTTGGGCGAGACTGTGTTGTATTAAAACACAGCAATAAAATCAGCATGTTTAAAGAATTTTGGAAATGATTTTTGATAGGCTATGCAGTGGTGATTGGAGACGCCCTAAAACATGTCGAAAACAAGTTCATTTGTGATGGAAAAAAAACAAAAAAACAATACAGTTAGATATCCAGAGCCAATAACAGAGCAGATGATGTTCTGCAGCAGCAGTGGAGGTGGCTGGATTGCAGGGGATGTGTGATGTGCAAAACACGCAGCGAATGATTTCTCTCATCCTCCACACATAAACCCAAGAGATCAGCTTGGCTGCATCTGTCTTATATTCTCTCCTTTACGTCCTCCTGGCCTGAGCAGGTCACACTACACTTTATAAGCAGCAAAGCGGATTCCCAATCCGCTTCTGCAGAGCCAAGAATCAAGACAAATCTGTCCGCACAAAGCCACCCCTCAACCTCCAGGAACCTCCCCACAGCCCACACACTGACAGACTGAGAACCTCCAAACCCTACCAACCCCCACCCACCCCCAACAACCATAGGCGTCAGTGTTTATATGCAGACATTTTAGACACGACAAAGGACTGTCAGTCAGAATCAGAAACAGAAGGGAAAAGAGAAAAGATCAATTTCCAGGTAAGTAGCACCTAGGACTTTGCCTTGGTTGATGGTGCATACAGGAAAACACATTTAAGCAATAATATGAAATGAACAAACAATACACACAGAAACAAATATCATATAACATTGAGAAAGAGAAAAAAAGAGACTGCATGGATGCAAGGATGTGCAAACATGTTGAGGGATGTGCAAAAGCATTGTCCCTGTCGCTGCCTCTGTGGTATCATAACCTTTTTCTTTTTTTAATTTTTTTTTTTAATTTTTATAAATCTTAATGCACATAATGGCAGCCGTGTGAAGCAGCTTCGTTCTCCTTCATTTTGGTTATTTTTGGCACAGCGAGTCATGGTGATGATGGATGGAGATGACGATAATTGTGATGATGATGATGATGATGATGATGATGATGATGATGATGATGATGATGATGATGGAGGAGGGGGGGGGGGGTTGAAAAAGAAGAGGAGGACAATAGGGGCACCTCTGTGTTGACCATATATACAAAGCAATACGTCCACTTAAAAATACATTCTGCGCCCGCACATTGGGCCGTAATTCACCGCAACATAATGGTTTTTAATAATAAAAACCCCGCTCATGTGTCTGTAGGCATCAACTTGACTGTAACATGTGTCATTGAATTGATCAATAAATAGATTATGTCTAAAGGGGAATTTAAATAGTTGATGCATCCACTATCAAATTGTTTCCAAGCCGACAAACAAACACCAGAAATCACTCCCCTCTTTTCAACATTTTGGACATTTTTGTTGTTGATCGCAGCGGTTTTAATTTCTAATTATAAAATGTCTCAGTATCAATAATTAGCCAGTCAACCCAACTACCAGGGGGTAATATGTGTGTATTATTTTATTTATTTTTAGAGAATCTATTTATAGGTAGCCTAATAATGCGTAAGTGGCCATGGGTATGAGTGACGTGTGTGGGTGTGAGTGTGCATATATATAATAAAATACAAAATATATATATATATATATATATATATATATATATATATATATATATATATATATATATATATATATATATAGATATATATTGCTCCAACCAAGTTTCACTGTGTGAATATATAGCCTATGTGCAATGACACCAATCTGCCAATCAACATATGCCCTTTTTTCCACAAGAGAAAGTGAAGTAATGCCAAATAAGTTGCACTTACTTGCAGTTGCAGAGTGAGCAGCGGGGGGGGGATTCCAGCTTCCCCTGCCTCGACACGTCACACTCAAGGCGGCTGAAAGTGTCATGCACAGAGCCCGCTGCCTGCACCGTGCGCCTCCTCTTCTTCACCTTCTTCTTGTTTTTGTTGTTTTGGTCGCTGTGTGTGAGTTGGGGTCTAATGTTAGCCTACGTGTTGTCACTTGTTGTTGTTGTTTTTGTCGCTGATTTTTTGTTTTTTTCGCGCACCTCTCCCGGGATTCCACTGCCGCCTGTCCGCTCTGATGTCAGGACCACGGACAGCGGCCGCGCCGCTCTTATAGCTCCGCCGGTCCCGGCGCCACGTGACTCGTGCGTCAAGCGATCCCCATTGACGTCACCAGACTGGGTTTCATTCATAAGATTGCTCTGCCGCCCCTCCTCCTCCTCCTCCACCCCCCCCCCACCCCACCCCTTCCCCTCCTTCCGAACCAATTAGCTGCAGTGCTCGAGCTGCTGAATGAACACAAGCTGCTGAATGAATTCGCAGTTTCATCAGCTTCCAATCCGTCAGGGACCGGAGCCAGCCTTATCTGAGGAAACAACATCATGGATAGGATTTCATGATAAAGTTAGGCTGTTTTTTTTTTTCTTCTTCTTCTAGAATACCTACAGACAGACAGCAAACTATTCATTACATATAATCTGTGAACAGTGGTGGAATGCAGGGGCGTAGCACAACATTCTGGGCCCTGTAGAAAGATAGTCTCTATGGGCCCCTTAACAACCAAAGCTAGCCTATTAATTCTAGCATGGATGGGCCCTCCTCACATAAGGCGTACTTTCAATGGCAACTGGGCAACTCCATCTTTTTAGGAAGATGGTAAATGGATTGCATTCATAGAGCAAAGCGCCTTCCCAGTTTGCCTCTCATTCCCCCGCTCTCACACACACACACACACACACACACACACACACACACACACACATATGAATATCTGATGTATACTGTACTTATGTCTTTAAATGTGCCTGTTTTTTTATGTTCATATAACTCTTTATTGCGTTCTGTCTGAATATTTGGACAAATTGTATGTGGATGCTTTGGCATTGGCAACATTGTTATGGAAAGGTTCATGCCAATAAAGCCCCTTTGAATTTGAATTCGAGAGAGATAGAGAAAGAGAGGGAGAGAGAGAGAGAGAGAGAGAGAGAGAGAGAGAGAGAGAGAGAGAGAGAGAGAGAGAGAGAGAGAGAGAGAGCTAAAAATGTGATTGTTTAAATACTTTTGTCAACCATAGACTGTATACAGTCTATGTTGTCAACATATATTTCTTTGTTACAGTAAAGGAGCCCAGAGTAGCTGGAGCACCCCCTGCCCAAAGTAATGATCACCATTTACAAAATTATTATAGCAACACCTGTATACAATCTAGTGATTGTGGCATGTATTTCTGATGATTTACAATTACTTATCCATCTACTTATTGCTATCCTGCACCCTAACTCAATTTGAACATTCCCAAACAAAGTCAAAGAGCGGTAACTGGTGTTACGGTGGTCTGCCTTGGTTTCTCCTGGGCTTTTTGGAAGTTACTGTTAACCCTCCTGCTGTCCTCGGGTCAAATTTGACCAATTTTCAAAAAAAGTTTCTCCATCAGAAATTTGGTTTTCTTTTAACTAAATTGTCAAAAAAGATAACGTGGATGGTTCTCTAGAACGCTCTTTACGAGTAAAATAAATGATCAGTTCACTACTTTCAATGAATTTAGGGTGTTTTATTCAATTTCATAGCATTTGAAGAAAATAATTGATAAAAGAACGTTGAAAAAAGGCGACAAAAATGTTGGAAAAAACTTCAAAAATTTGGGAAAAAAAGAAAAGAAATAGTTAAAAGAAAAAATGCACAGAAAGTGAAAAAAGTGTCTGAAAAAAAGTTTTAATTTAAAAAACTTAACCCAGGGAGTCTGGGTTAGCTCACCTGGCAGAGCAGGTACCCATATATAGAGGTTTACTCCTCAATGCAGTGGCCACAGGTTCAACTCTGCCCTGCAGCCCTTTGCTGCATGTCTTCCCTCTCTCTCTCTCCCCTAGCATGTCTTCAGCTGTCCTGTAGAAATAAAGGCCATGAAATGCCCTTAAAGGGTAACTTTCTTTTCAACCTGGACCCTATTTTCCTATGTTTTCATCTTTGAAATTGGTCCAGTATTAAAGTGCTCATATTATGCTTTTTGGCGTTTTCCCTTTCCTTTATTGTGTTATATATCTTTTTTGTGAATGAAGTTTACAAAGTGAAAAAGCCCAAAGTTCACCCCAAAGGGACTTACCATCTCCAACAGAAAACATTGTTCACAAACTGCTCCAAACAGCTCTATTGTAGTCCAGCCTTTACTTCAGAGACAAACGTGGTCACTTTGGAACACACGTTATAATGCTCGCCTAGCTGCTAGCATGGCACGCCCTCATACTCTGCTTCTGACTGGCTAGTAGTCCTTACCTAGGTACTGTCAGGGCACACCCTCATACTCTGCTTCTGACTGGCTAGTAGTCCTTACCTAGGTACTGTCGGGGCACGCCCTCATACTCTGCTTCTGACTGGCTAGTAGTCCTTACCTAGGTACTGTCAGGGCACACCCTCATACTCTGCTTCTGACTGGCTAGTAGTCCTTACCTAGGTACTGTCAGGGCACGCCCTCATACTCTGCTTCTGACTGGCTAGTAGTCCTTACCTAGCTACTGAGCATGTGCGACTCCCAACAAAGATAGAACAGAAGTGAGATGTCTCACTCTGTAGCTACAACAGAGAGCTCAACACACAGGGTGAAAAGAGGAGCTGTGATGATGTGTAGTACAACAAAAATATGGTGTTTTTTGAAAATTAAACCATGTAAACCTATTCTGGTACAACCTTTAAATACAATTATGAACCTGAAAATGAGCATAATATGAGCACTTTAAGAGTGAATGCTGTAACCGGCAGCCACAGACTGGACTGCAATGCAACCCTATGGGGCAATTGTTCATCAATCGCGTACATCTAGGGCTGCACGATACAAGGAAAATATGAGACTTGCGATAATGTTGTTGAATACCGCGATAACGATATTACTTGCGATAAATAAAAAGGATCCCAAAGTGTACTCAGTTCTGCATTTCTGCTGCTTTCTGATAAAATACAACAAATTGCTCGTTGAATTTAAAACAAATGAAGGGAAACCATTTCCAACATTCTTTTATTGAACAAATTGAGCATTGAGTTGAATTTAAAAAGGCTTATACTTTTTGACAAAATGAGTGCTAAAAAAATGACTAATTTTGTCTAAAAGCAAAACAGGGACACTAACCACCATGTCAGTAATTATAGAATTGTGCAGTACTGTAGTAAAAAAACAACCGTCAGCGTGTGAGCCATGTGTTAAACATGTTGTGCGGGGCCTATATAGTCAAGACAGCATTTTGTTTTGTTTTTTTTTGTTTTCAAGATATCTTGAAACATAATTGTTTTATGCATTGCAGTAAATATTGTTTAGAGACGGAGATATTAAGAAAAATAGGGCATAAGACAGGGCAGAAATGGAGTTAAAAATCACTACTGTGCACAGGACCTGACTTCAGGGAAATAAGAAGAGGGTTGGTAGGTTAGTAGGCTATAATATTACAAATTAGGAAATATGGGGTGATTTCGTGTAGTTGTTTGGTGTTTTTTTTGTTTTGTTTGCTATGTTATTTGTTTATTGTTTTTCTGTAGCCTAGCATAACCAAATATATACTCTTTGGCATAACCTAGAAAAACAAGAGGGGTGTTACCTGAGAGGCGAAACTCAGGGCAAAAAGATAATGTGCGCATGCTCACTAGAGGCGGAACTGCTCAGAGTAGCAGGGAATGGGTTCGGCTCGTTCAGCTTAGCTTCAGTGACTCTGACACAGACATGCACTGACAACGTTAGCCGCGGTGTATTCCTTTACGTGGACCAGGCAGTGTAGACGTAGTGTTTGTTTGTAACGTCGCAGTAGCTTAAAAAAATTCAAAACAAATGGTAAGTTAACCTTCCTGCTTATCTTTCGCCTAAAAAAAAAGCCGGGGGGCTAGGCGCTAAGCTAATGCTAGCAAGGTGTATGATTTCAGGAAGTGTCCCACCTGCGCTACCTTCACCTGGCTTCTGTCAGCATATAGCCTGCAAGCTAACAGGCCGTATAACAGCATAAGGTTGGAAATAGCCTTGTATAGCTAACACACTGTAGGGCTTTCAATTAGCGTATGGCCTGTGTAGTGTTAGCTGTAACGTTATCTTAATGATATCCAGTTTATGTTAAAATTGAGGTTTGCAGACAGTGTTAATTTAAGATTTGAATAATTGCCGAGCTTCCTCGTCGCAGGTAACGAGTTAAGGCCCAGGTTTTAGTCGGTGTCAACAATAGAGGTGACAGTTGGATGGCTGTTACTCAGCTGGCTGTTTCTAGCTGCCTGCCAACCTACAGCTTGTTTGCACAGCAATAATTTATTGTCAGATTAAAATGCAAACCATACATTCATTTGTCACTGTTGGATTTTTTTTGGTACACTACATGGCCGAAAGTATGTGTCCAAATAGTGTATATAAATGGCTACTAATGTTCCTTTAATTCCAATGGCTGTAATGACAATTGTTGCTGGCACTCAGATGTAGCTAACTTAGTTGGTGCAACAACAATGTCTTTTGTTGTTTGATTAAGTTAAAATGTGTGTATGCCATTTACACTCCAGTCTATAGATGTTGGTTTTCTTTTTTTTTTTTTTTAAGAAGATTAAGCACCCTGTATAATTTTGATGTTTACATACACAAAATATGAGCTGTGGGTTCTGTCTTCTTGCTGTTCAAAAAGACCAAGTTTTTAGATGGGTATGCTAACAGCAGGCAATGTTATGTTATATCATTCATTGTTGAAAAAGCGTATCACCTTTAAATGTCTGAATCTGGACCTGGAACTGTGAAGCTGTAAGTAAATCATATACACTAAAGTTTTCTTTGCACCTAACAAATGGGACATGTTTTTAAATAGCTGATCAGTCAATATTTAGTTATCCTCCATCCAAGTATCCTGCTGCTGCTGTAAAACAAACAGGATCTACACCTCCCCCGTTGTCTCTTTGTCATATAGACCGAACAGAGGTAAAGACATGTAGCAGGCGGATGTAAGTAAAGATCACTAGTAGATGGTCCAGTAGATTGATGTTGTGGTTGTGTGAGTTGTAGAGTTTTATTAAAGCTGCAATAATCCCAGAGTCACTGTTGTGTGTTGATATCCACTCATGGTTGCATTTGCCTGTGAATATAATGCAGCTGTACAGTAGGCTATCGTGTGTGTGTGTGTGTGTGTGTGCGCGCGCCTGCCTGTCTGTCTGTCTGTCTGTCGATATTCACTCATGGTTGCATTTGCCTGTGAATATAATGCAGCTGTACAATAGACCATCTTTTGTGTGTGTAATATCACAGAAATCTGCTAATTTAAGAGGGATTAATCAAGTATTGGCCATGCACAGCACCTGGATATGCCCAGTTTATGAAGTTGCTATAGGTAATGTGTTAGCATACACTTGCCTAGTTACATATTTCAGTAGACAGAGTGAATTTTGATGTCAGCCCACTTTAACCCAAGTCCTGTGCAGCCGTGTGGGAGACTCTCGATGGCTACAAACTGCCAAGGCAAAGGTTGCGATTGACGAAGGCAGCCAAGGTAGATAGATAACCTAACCCTCCTTTAAAATATAACACTATATCCATTATAACCACATTGAAGGATCCCTTCAAAATGTCCAATGTCTTCCAGTTCTGTTATCAGAGAATTTCTCCCAAGTTCCCAGCTAAATACTTCAGGCAGTAGTCACAATGCTAGCAGATTAGCTCGCTAGGGCTAGTGCTGGCTCAGCCATCCCTGTGTTGTTCACGTGACCCTTGCCTAGCGAGTCTTCCACGACAAAATCGGACCAGGCAGAAGTATTGACTGATACTCCAATTCCTAATTGACACTAATTGGAGATGGAAAAAAAAAAAATTCACCAGAATGTAATGATGGTGAGATAAAGCATTCCAGCAAATTGCTTTGCGAAAAGGTTCATTTCATGAGGCTTCTAGGGCATTTTTTGAGCTTCGAAGACGGCTTTGGAAAAAGAGGGGAAGCGAGAGATGAAGCGACTGCTTTGTTGTTGCAGGACACAGTCACCTGTTGTCACACTAAATCCTGAGCGGTTTATTGCACGTGTTGTGTTTGAAAACGTTTTTTTTTTTACAGTAGCATTACGGGACTAGCACACTGCGACTGACAAGTCTGATTAGCCGGTTAACGTTACATGATTGTCCACAGCAGGGTGACATCGGGTTGCTTTTCTTCAGAGTTGATTCGGACGCAGTGTGCGTGTGAATGAATGCTCAGCCAGTGGCCGGGTTGGCTCAGTGGGTAGAGCAGGCGCACATATACATAGAGGTTTATGCCTCGACGCAGAGGTCCTGGGTTCGAGTCTGATCTGTGACGATTTCCTGCATGTCTTCCCCCTCTCTCTCCACCTTTCTCACCTAGCTGTCCTGTCTATTAAAGGCGGAAAAGCCCAAAAAAAAAGAATCTTAAAAAAATAAATTAAAATTGAATGCTCAGCCAGCCAGCGCCTCCCTGTATTGGCATTTTGCACGTCCGTAACTAACGTGTTACCATGTTTGCCTTTATCAAATCGCCTGAAAACGACAGCAGGCTGCTACAGTATAACCAGAGAGTTGTCTACAAACATCAGACTGCTCGTTTGTAACTCACCATTTCTCCGTTCTTGGCTGAGATGGACGGCACAGCGCTGCATAAATTAGCCAGCGGCTAGCGGACATTTAGCTAGCAGCGTAATCTTGACACAACACCACAGTGAATTTTAGCCTGCATGTACGTTTGCTCCCAAAAAACAAATATTCAAATCCCCAAATTGAAAATCGAATGCCTACCCATCAAACAAATATTCAAATACCCTAGAGGCTTCATGAGCTCACAATACCAACTGTTGGTGGAAGAGTGTAAAACAGGCAGATATATTGCAGATGATCTCAACCATCGGTGATGTACTGTATTTTGAGCCAGTAAGGATTGATAATGACAAAAAAAAAAAAAATCAGCCTTGGTGTAATCCATTTTATAGCCTATTAATATAGTGTTTTCTGATAAGTAGGCCAATAACATAACTTCACCTGTCTTGTGAGTAATGCACCACATGTGTTTGATCAATCCTTTGTTAAATAATTGTTTAATAATAATGGCAGGAGAGGCAATATTAGTGTTCTAAAACTGGAAAGTGGCAGTGGTTTAGTCAGGCAGAGGGCGGTGAATGTGCTTGTGTAACTAGAAAAATGACTCAGAGGGGAGACTTTATTTTTTTTTTCAGGAACAATAATTTCTCAACTGCGTAAGGGCGTCACCAATGGACCTCATTGGTCTGAAACGATGAAATCCTCGACCTGCGCTTCACGGAAAACTTGCAGGATTACTCGACGCAGCATGTAACATCACTACTAAAATATAATGTCGAAAATTGAAAACGGACTTGATGAAGGTATTTAGACGGATTGCTCTCAAACGTTAAGTTGATGGATCAAAAATATACCTTAAATTGATGAAGGCAAAACCACAATACTCTGACACTAATAAATGAAATAAATAAAAAATAAATGAAAATCCCAGCACAAATCGAATCGGCAACCATGTCTCGTGAAAGGATCGAATCGGGACAAAAGCAAGTCGTCCCCAGCCCTATCACTTTTCTCATTGATCGGCAGATAGATCAACATGTAGAATATATATTCAATCAAATCAAAAAGTCAATAATGCTTTCCCTTGTTTTGAATTGTCTGTGTCCCTGTCTGTGTGTAGATGCGTTTCATGCTGCTTTTCAGCCGGCAGGGGAAGCTGCGTCTGCAGAAGTGGTACACCGCCACAGCGGAGCGCGACAAGAAGAAGATGGTCAGGGAGCTGATGCAGATAGTGCTCGCCCGCAAACCAAAGATGTGCAGCTTCCTCGAATGGAGGGACCTCAAGATTGTCTACAAAAGGTAAAAAAAAAAAAAAGAAAGAAAAAGAAGTACGCCAAATCATAAACTCTCAAAACGTTGCACTCGTTTCTGCTGGCCAGCCGGAAGTGTCTCCCTAAAGTGTCAGTGATTCTTTTAACTAGGTACTTTATTTTTACCTCATTCTTACTTTCTCTTATCATTGGCTGAGTGAGAATATAAAAGACAGCACATTAACCAGACAACCAGCCAAGAGTTTCATTTTGATGTTTTAATAGAATAGAATGCCTTTTATTGTCTTGGCAATGAAATGTTCCTGTCTCTCATAAAAGAAAAACTGTTCTCATTCACACATTCACTAGTCTCGCTTTGCCAGACTTTCCTCCACAGCGCTGCGGAGGAGGGTCTGGAGAAAAACGTGCACTGGTTTATTGGCATTTCTTCGAACCAATCACACGCCGGATCGAGCAACAGTGCCTCTGCAAAAATCTCGGGAAGGAGCTTGTTTTGGTGTGTACGTTCAAAGGTAGTTTTAGTCGTGCAACACAAAACCCAGATTGGACAGATAGTCTAGCTAGCTGTCTGGATTTACCCTGCAGAGATCTGAGGAGCAGTTAACCATAGTCCTCAGAAATGTTGCCCCGTGTGCGCTGATGCGCTCATCTGTTGACATTTCCGAATGCCTTCCTACAGTTGCTTAATAAAAGCGGGCTTTCCACGCAAAACAAACGTATCTGTCATTCGTATGAGAAAAAAACGAGATTTTAACTGTGTCGGGCTCGGACATAAATATCTTAATGCCTGTCAGGCTCGGGCCGGGTTCGGTTACTGCTCCGTCGGACGCGGGCCGGGCTCGGACAGAAAAATCTCTATTCCTAGGTGTAAATCTCTTAGTGAAGATACTTTTTCCCAGTGGAGGAGGAAGTGCATCTCTGTCTGACCCAGTTTGCCAAAAATAGAATATTTGACATTATGAATAGCCTAGCGACCCAATTTTACTCCTATTCCAAGTTGAATTAAGATGTTTAAGTCCCCAATAATTAAACCGTTAATAACTAACACAACCATCTCACCAGCATTTTAACCCCCCCGCCAGTCAATCCACAGTCCAGACCAGAAGTCCAGATTCTTTTAACTAGTTAGACTGTAATTAACTAGGCCACACACATCACAAGTGAGCCAACAAGAGAAAAGCAGTATCATCAGGGTTTCCGCAGGGTCTTAAAAAGTCTTCACTTTCAAAATCAAAAATGTTCTCCCTTAAAAAGTCTTACATTCAGTAGTATTGTGCTCTAGGTCTTCAATAATTTTAAACAGGTCTTAATTTTCCTATTTCCATGTAACGCTACCTCTAATGCTCATTGAAATGTTTTTTTTTTTTTTTTATTCTGTGGTGTTGTAGCTCTTTCTTTTGCTCGCCCAAATATAATTCTCTGTATATGTACAGATTAGTATTACTCCGTGTCGCTTTTATTCAATTTGAATACATGTATTTACCTTGCAAGTACTTTTGTGACTCTACATTGCGGTGTACTTTTATGTCGTGATATAGGTCCGAATTGTCCTTCATTAAGGTCTTCGTAAGAAAGCTTTTTTGCACACCTCTTTTGTCAGGCAGGTGCGTAGGATATGATCAAAAGTAGCAGATCAAAAGCTTAGAGAAAGTCCCGCACACTGACCATTACACAAGAAATAATTTATTTAGAAAAATACAATGTTTCGGTCTTAGACCTTCATCAGGTAAGTTTATTGTTGCTTTCAGGTGCAACAATAAACTGTTATAGTTATACAATATGCATCCTTGTACAGTATGTTGGAAATACAACATACCATGTATTGTAAGAGTCTGCATGTAGTTATGGATGACAAAATAGTCAGATTAAAATAAGACTTGGCACTACTCTGTTGGCAGGAAGAGAGGATGATATTGATAATTCATTGGCTAATAAATTGTATGTAGAGCTGCAGCTTAGCATTTTCATTATTATGTAAGCTGCCATTTGTTTTCTTGATGAATCGTTTAGTGTATGAAATAGTGAAAAATGCCCATTAGAAATTTTCCCAGAGCCCAAATTGACATTTTTGAATTGTTTGTTAGCAGTTCAAAACCCATAAATGTTTGATATGTTCGATTTGCTGGCATACATGTACATTGGCAATATATCAATATCGCATTGTAGCAGCTAGATCAGGGGTCTTAAATGTTTTTTTAAGCTGAGGACCCCTCAACTGAAAGAGAGATGGAGCAGGGACCCCCTATTACATCTTTTGTAAAATTAAGTTGCCTATTAAACTGGGCCTTCAATTACATGTAGGGATACATTTTTGCTTAGAATACTAAGCTATTATAATATAATAGCCTAATAATTGTTGGCATGATTCTAAATCATGTTTTAATGTTAAACATACATGTGGCAGAGTGAATCCTTAGGATTAACTGCATCTGTGGATGGCCTTAGTGACTACCTTACCTATAGGCCAGTAAGCCTATCATCAATTGGGAATTATATTTGCCAATCATATGTTCGATTCATGTTAAGACTTAATGGAACTGACCGACAAGAGGCTCTTAAAAACGGGGATGAATTGATTTCCATTAAAACAAAAGTCTTAAAGCCGACTTGCAGCAGATTCTTTGGTTTGAGTGTGTCTACTCTTTACTTTAGTTCACCTCCCACGGACCAATGAGAAGTTCTCCTCTGTTTGTCCGTGGGCTGAGCCGCATTCGATTTTAGGTGGGTGGAAAGGGTGAGACCCAGCAGTCCACCCTCATTGATGTAAACACACACACAAACACACACACACACACACACAGAGATGTGTGTGTCAGGGCTCATTACTGTAGAAGAGCAGAACACAGAGGTGGGCTAAGCAATCAAAGCAGTGTGTGCGTGGGCAGGTGGGTGGGTGATGCGGCGAGCACAGAGGGATTTCCTGCAGTGGAGATGAACTGAGGGAGCACCTCACTAGCAGTAGAAGCTCTGCCGTTTGCCAGAAACCTAAAGTTAATCCTTTTATTGCCTGGCATTTTGACTATTTAAGTGTCAAATGTGCATCCACTGTTTAGTAAGTGTAAACATCAGTTCTTGTTAAATTTCTAACGTGAGATGAGATAGAGCTGCAACGGTTAGTCTCAACAATTAATCTTCCAGTGCACGGTGGTTTTCAGAGTAAAAGCTTCATCTTGCAATACAGATTGAATTAAAGTATGCACAGGGCTGAAAACCTAAACCACCTTTAATTAATTTCTTCTCACACAAAAAAGAGACGGGTGTTACTGTTCAAATATGTATATATATGTTAAATGCCCATTTGGCTTTTTTCATTTCTTTTTCCTGGCATGTGAACTTGTTTTATGTAAATGGATTATCAATAAATAAATAAATCATTTCATTTAAGATTTTAAGATTATTTTTAAGTAAAAAAAGTCTCAAACGCCAGAATAAGGAAATGGAACAAAATGGCCCTTTTAACTTTGACTTTATATATGCAACTTAAATCCAAATTGAATTAATCACTTTTCAAACTCAATAACTTTTATTTGAATAAAACCCTGTAAAATGCTGCACTATATAGGCTCTATAATCTCTGGCTTTTGATCCCAGTGCAGAGCATCCAATCAACACACACACAGTCGGGTTTCCATCACTTAGAGTACGTTATATCGACTTACATTTATTTCCTGGAGACTTACCCTAACCCGACCACTGCCTTCACCGTAAAATGTAATGATTTACATTATGAGGACTTGCATTTTGTCCTTAAAAGGAGGGTGAATCCACATGTGATTTATGTCCCCACAGCATGAGTATTACACACACTCACACACAGAGATCAGTGTGTGTCAGGGCTCATTACTGTAGAAGAGCACAACACAGAGGTGGGCTAAGTAAACGAAGCAGCGTGTGCGTGGGTGGGGATTTCCTGCAGTGGAGACTGAGGCAACACTGCACTAGCAGTAGAAGCTCTACCGTTTGCCAGAAACCTCCTGTTACCCGTTCATTGCCTGGCATTTTGTCTAATTAAATGTCAAATGTGCATCCACTGTTTAGAGAATAACACCGGGAGAAACGATGACGAACAGATAAAGAAAGCACAGAGTCTAAATACACAAGGTAACGACAGGGCTCCAGACTGCGACCAAGTGGTCGCATTTTGCGACCAAAATTTTTCGAGTGTGCGACTGAATTTTACATCCAGTCGCACGTGTGCGACTAGTAAATTTGCCCCCTTTTTTACACGTTAAACGTCAAAATTTCGGTACCTGAGGGCACGTAAGCTCAAGCTTATCTGTCCTCTCTGAAAATTGACAGAGCTCTGACACAGTCACACACACACGCATAGCTGCGGACGGTGCAAACTACGTCGGCTCTGCAGTTTTGTTGAAGTCACAGTGAGTCATGGAAATGCCGATAAAGTGGTTTCAAGTGTGGTTACAGTTTTTCAAAACTTCACGCAGACAGCGTTTGCTGCGATATAATATTAATGGAGAGCCGAAAGCCGCCGCGGTGCTGTTGACCTTAAGCGTGTTTTACAGTAACCGCAGCCCGCATGGCGCATCCAAATGTGACGTCATGAGATCGCCGTGACTATTTATACTCGCGCTGGTGCTCGCGACACTAGTTGCAGTCTTCTCCTGAACAGAGGTGGCGCTAATGAGCAAAGGCTACAGACGTTGCTCTTTCTACGGACTAGAAGAAGAAGAAAAAAGGTAAACAACGGCAGAACTGGCAGCAGCATTGCTGTCAATGCTTCCATTTGATTCAATGACCTACTTCGTCAGATCAAGCCTTTCATTCACCATAAAAGAACTCATCTTAACCCAGTAAGTTTACAAGAGAGACTTGCAGTCACTCTGAGAGCCCTGGCATCCGCTTGGCTGCGAACCCGTTCGGCCTCCCGTTTCCGCTTTGTCGTGCGCCGCTGAAAAAAAAAGAAGAGCCGTGCGCGACAGCTGGGCGCGCGCTATAAATTGGACGCGCCGGCAGGATATGACATCATTTTGACGTCACGATGGCGCACACCACCTTGGATGCATCCAGTATAATTCACCTATTACACTTCCTAAGCAGGCACAACAGTGGTTTCTGTGCCCTGGTGACTGACAGGCTGAAGTTGTAAGGAAAGGCAACTTTATTTCTACAGCAGCTTTCAGCAACAAGGCAATTCAAAGTGCTTTACATGATTAAAGAGCAACTAAAAACGGTCACGAAAATAAAACAGGCTAAAAAAGAATATGCAAATACAAGAATAAAAGTTACAGTGAGTAAGAAATGAATAATTATTCAATTAGGGGTTTTATTTTTGTTTAATTTCTTTAGAGTGTAACATATTCTAATAAAATAACATAATGTTCTAAGTACACAGGATAAATAGGTTTGACAATAATTTTTACAACTGAAATAATTGTTTTGTAATTATAGAGGGAAAGTACCAAAAAAAAAAAAGGTACCGTTGGGTAACGGAACCGAATTTCAGGTATCGGTACCAATATTGGTTCAGTAGTAGCCTAAACAATGCATGTTTAATTTTAAGTAATTTCATTGTAATTGTAGACTAGAGCTGGTATATATATATATATATATATATATATATATTTTTTTTTTTTTTACGATGGTGCTGTCAGTTAACCTTCTATGTTGCATCTTCAAAAGTGACACTGAATTTGAAACAGCACGTTGTTATTTCTGCATCTATTATCAAAGCATTTATGAGTAATACAGTGGAAATTAGTAGAAATGTGAATATTTGGTTAGCATGTTGATTTACGGTGTGTGCCCCTAAATTTTCTAGTTGCGCCCCTGAGATTTTCAGTTTGGGGCCACTGTGCTCCTAGTGAAAAAAGTTAATCTGGAGCCCTGAATGAGGGCGGGGCAGACAATCACAGAGGCGGGGAAAACACAAGGCAGGAAGTAACACAAGACATGACGCAGGAGAATCAGACACTACAAAGTAAAACAGGACTCTGAAGCATGAAACAGGGTAAAATACAACAGGGAATACAGGAACACATGACAGTAAACCACAAGGAAACATTTTCGAATGAATTACTAAAATAAACTGGCAAAATCACAACAGAAACCACAACCATGACAAACAGAATGAATGGGAAGCTATTTTGATGATCACTTTTTTCAAACAAAAAAAGGCCAAAAATATGATTTTAGGTTCTGAAATGTGAGTATATGTCTTTTAGTCTTAGGTGAATAGGTAGACAAAATGTCAACTGATAGTTTAGTTATCTCAATAAACGGATATATGCATATGAATGCAGAATCTGAGAAAGAGGCAAATAGCCAGCAAAACGACGATCTGAGACAATGTATTCAGGAGATGTACAAAGAGCTTCGGCATGAAAAGGCTTTGCAGGAAATGAGTAATGGAATGAAGGCATTAGGGCTGGGCGATATGACCTAAAAATAAAATCCCCGATTTTTTCCAAAAAAATCCGATTTAAGATTTAAATCGATTATTTTCTCCCCCTACTTAAAATCAATCTGCAGATGACAAAGAAATTGTTCAAAACAAGTTTTAACTTTATTTTGTTTTGACTCACACACATGGGGCATGTATACCATTATGATTATTCATGCCAATTTTGTGGAAATATAAATTGGTTTGAGTGTTTTCCCTTTTTATGGATGGGGGGGTGCTATATATTCAACAAACAAACGGATGCGTGAGATAAAGCTGTTTTCACACATACAGGTAATTCACTTCTCGTTCCTCGCTAAAAGTTCAAATCATTTTAACGTTATTGCGCAACCTTGCCCCTATTTTCACCTGTTGCTGAGTAACGTACATTAACATCCCATGGTCTCTTGAATGTAGCATACCTGTAGCAAGCGCCTTCGTAGTAACTAACGGTAGAAACAAACGTCGAAGAGGAGCTCCGTGCTACAGAGCGGCGATTGCTAGTTGTTTAAGCCGCTACAGACCTCCGTCACAGCTCGGTCGTATCAGCGGCATTTAGTAGATGTGTTGAGCCGCAAAAGAGTTCCTCAACACCGCCTCTGGTGCCCCGCATGGTGGTCCTTTAGGTCAGCGGTAGCTGGTGGTTCAGTTATCCGAGAATAGGTGACTCTCAGCCGGGGAAAGAGCACCGCGAGCTGCCGGTCATTTCGGCGGAGATTACGGATAAGTAAGTAATGAAACTACTAGTTAAGAAAAGAATTAATATTAGTCCCTGTCGCTGCCATGTTGTTTGTGTATCTCTATGGCAAACGCGCGGGGCGAGGGCTGAGCCCGTTCGGAGCTATGGGAGCCCAGAGGGGAGCGTTGGCGGATGTTAAGGAGAAAATCGATTTTCATTTTAACAAATCGACGTTAACTACACATTCGAGTTAATCGATAAAATCGATTTTTCGCCCAGCCCTAGAAGGCATCAAAAAAGGCCATGAGCCAGCAAAAGTGATATCATTTTCTGAACTTTCCAGACTGTTCTAGTTCTTTTATTCGTCTTTACCTACTTAGTCATTGTATCCGCATTACTGATGATTATTAATCAAAAATGCCATTGTGTAAATATTTTGTGAAAGCACCAATTGTCAAACCCACAATATCACTGTATTGTTATCGAGGTATTTGGTCAAGAATATCATATCTGATTTTCTCCATATTGCCCAGCACTAAACGGAAGCAGCGTCCGTATAGTAAAATCCATTAGCTTGTTTCCTCTGAGGCAGCATCTAGTGACAATTAAAAGGAACTGCAGCTCAAACACTTTTAGCTTTGGTGTCATGTAGACACAGTGGTTGCTACTTCAGGTGTCTATAGGTGCATGTTTTCACTTGGTTAAAAAAAGGTTATGTTTTAGTCTTGTTTCCAGCTCTGCCATGGAGAAGAATTCATTTTGTCTAGGGCTGGGTACCGATTTCAATACTTTTTAGGCACCGACCGAATTGCCTCTAAAGTATGGAAAGATGCCTCGTTATTCAATACCCAATTTCAAAACCTAAGGAGTAAATCTTATCAGTGTCAGTGAGCCAATAAGCATGCAGCATGCTTCTATAAAGACCGATAATGTTTGTGATAGGCTGTCAAACGTCACACGTCGTAGAGTCACGCAGGAAAAACTCTACGTTACACAGACAGGACTCAACTTGTAGGAGCTGAAAAATAAATAAAAACATTTGTGACGTAAATGTTATTTCTTTCTGTTTTATAAAATTGGTATCGAACCAGAATTACATTACATGTCATTTAGCTGACGCTTTTATCCAAAGCGACTTACAATTGCTATATATGTCAGAGGTCACACGCCTCTGGAGCAACTAGGGGTTAAGTGTCTTGCTCAGGGGCACATTGGTTGATGTATTGCAGTGGGAATCGAACCCCGGTCTCCCACACCAAAGGCATGTGTCATATCCACTGCGCCATCACCACCCCCTGATATCAGAATTGGTATCCATGTCACGGTATTGGTAGCAATATCGCTATTGAACATTTTTGAATGACATCCAGCCCTAATTTTGTCAGATTTATTTATTTATATTGTTTATATGTTGTATGTGCGTGTGTAATTGTGTACAGGTACGCCAGCCTGTATTTCTGTTGTGCAATCGAAGAGCAGGACAACGAGCTGATCACACTGGAAGTCATCCACCGCTTTGTAGAGCTTCTGGATAAATACTTTGGCAGTGTAAGTCAAAAACCTGTGAATTCCTGCGTTGTTCCTGCTCTGTTTGCTTTCTCTAGTTGGTTACTACTACAATCAACAAATAACTACAGTAGGGCTGCACGATGTGAGGAAGATACGCGATAACGTTGTTGAATATCACAATAATAATATTACGTGCAATAAAACGGATGCTAAAGTGTACTCAGTTCTGCTGCTTTCAGTATTCTGCTAAAATACAACAAATTGCAACAAACAAAAGGAAATCATGTGTCTATTGCGATTAGTCGCAGCCTTTCGCTATGTGTGTATTGCGTCAGTTGATATTGCGATGGCGATAAAATAACGATATATTGTGCAGCCCTAGTTTTAACACTGCTGATCTAATATTACAGAGTTACAGTGAGAGGGTTACCCCCCCCAATAAGCATGTGAAGAATTAAAACCTCGATGTAGCAAGCATTGATGCCCTGTTTGTGTTTGTGCAGGTATGTGAGCTGGACATCATCTTTAACTTTGAGAAGGCCTACTTCATCCTCGATGAGTTCCTGATGGGAGGAGAGATCCAGGATACGTCTAAGAAGAGCGTCCTCAAAGCCATCGAACAGGCTGACCTACTGCAGGAGGTACCCTGGCCTTTAGGCTTTCCCTTCTCTTTCTACATCAGTTAGCAGGTTATCACAAACATAATGGAACATATTTGACTTTTTTCTTCACTTAGAATGACTCAAACCGATTAATCAATTATCAAAATAGTTGGTGATTAAATTTACTGGTTGACAACTACTGTAATTGATTAATCTTTGCAGCCTTAGTAAATCATGCCATTGACCTGGCTGGTGGTGTTTTAAATACCAGGAACGTTTCACTGAAATTCTACTGATGTTAGCGGCGTCTGTCTTTATTTCAGACGAGGCGTCCTCTATGATAGAGGAAGCCCCAACAGCAAAATCATTTATTTTTTTTGCAGACACTACTATTGTTTAAAGGGGACATATTATGCTTTTCCGTATTGTCTGTCATATCTACAATGTCATAATGTCAGATTCTAATGTTAAACATGGCCAAAGCAAACCTCAAATAATGAGGTAAACATATTTTAGAAAAATCCCTGTGAGCTAAAAGGTTCAGATTCCCCACAACGCTCCGGTTATGCAACTCCAAGCCGGTCTTCTATGATTGGTCATCTGCTCCAGGTAGGCAGGACTTTTTTTTAAGCTACTGCTGTGTTAACATTGTCGCATGTAGCTACATGCTAACGGCAGTAAGAAAATGTCATTTTGGCTGCCAATTTTGGGTCGCATTCCTGTTGAGAAGCCTTTAGCTGCGATTTTTGACGGTAGAAAATGCTGCTTTGTTCCTTTACAATCTAATGTTAGCATACTGCTAACTTTTAAGAAGCTGCATGCTAACGCGACATAGCTGTAATCTTGGCGGCCAATGCTGGTCATTTCTCCCAAATTTCGGGTCACTTTACTGCTGGGACATGTCCGGTTGTGTAGTATTTGGTTTAGAAGCCTTTAGTGATTTTTCACGGTACAAAGTCCTGCTATATACTCCGTTGCAGTAGTTCCAGCTGATACTAGTGAAACAACAGCGAGGTGGCGGAGCGCAGATTCCAGGAAACACCCTGGCCAATCAGAGCAGACTGGCTTAAAGAGACAGGCGCTCCAACAGAGCATCTCATACAGAAGGTGAATACAGGCGCAGCAGTCATGGGCAGTGTTTTTTTTAACATTAAGGCATTGGTTAAATGCAAACCTCACCTGCTACACCTTATGCACAGCTTTGTTCCCACAGCTACCACTGGGTGCTGCAAAGTCCATTATTACAGCAAGGAGCAGGCATGTAAAAGAGAGAGACAAAAACATGCAGTATATTTAAAGCTTAGAGTCACATGTTTGTCGTTTACTCGTGTGTAAATATTGCATCTCAAGCGGTGCCATTATTTTTGAATCCGTTATTGATCTAAATTGTCTATTTTTTGTTTTGTTCTACAGATGCAGTTTCTCAATTTAGTTCCTGTAGTCCATTAGCTCCTGGAACTATATGGTCAAAATGGAGGGTTTAAAAAAAATACAGTCTAAAACTGGCAAAATTTAGATTTTAATTGTGCCCTGCCAGATAAAACAATAGGTGGAGAAGATTATGGATCTAAACAGACCTTCAGCTTTCAGTGAATGGCAGTTTTTTTAAGTGCTCAGAGCCACAGACACATAGTGAGGTTTAATATCCTACCTTAGATGGTCTCTGGCTGCCATAGACTGCATTATGTTTGTTTTGCTTTCGACATTTCTGAATGTTTAACGGTTGCATAATGCCATAATGTCAAGTGATTGGAAAAAAGTGTGACTCTAGTGGTGTGATATACAGTCCCTCCAGAAAAACGCAATTATGCGATCGCATAATTCAATGCATAATCAGTCAAAGTCCGCATATTTATGCGGGGGCCGCATTTTTTCAAATACGCCGCACTTTCGCCACATAAATTGCCGATTTCCGCGCAAAATATGCAGGGCTTGCATGATTTCATAATCCCCGCATTTTCGTTGCAAAAAAGTCACACATCTTAGCAGAAAGTTGAAAAATGTTGCGTTTACTTAACACAAGAGCAGCCATTTTCCCCTGTTGCCATGGGAACGTTATGAAGTGACGTAATTACGCGACGTGAACATCATCGAAAAGCTGCAAACCCCGCGATGAAGCCATGATGACCAATTTCATCGCATAAAATTGCATAAATATCCCGCATATTCCATCGCATTTTTTAAGAAAACGTGCCGCATAATCAAGGATTTTTGCCCGCAACAATCACAAAAAAACTTTCATTTTTCTGGAAGTACTGGATATACATGTTTTTTTAAATGAGTCCTCTATCCTAACGTCTCTGTGTTTCCTTTTGACAGGAGGACGAGTCCCCCAGGAGTGTGTTGGAGGAGATGGGCCTGGCGTAGTACACAGCAGCCGTGTGAGAGACTATAGATACTATAAGGCGGAGGGGGGGGGGGGGGGACACAATCTGGGATTGAACTTGCTTGGACTGACAGCGTTGGTTCTGTGTATCTTTGGCTCTGGAGTGTTTAACTGGGGAGGAGACTCAGTTAAGAATGGAAGATCCTTGCATTGACCGGCCCTTAGGTGTGTGTGTGTGTGTGTACAGTGTGTGTGATAAGAGCGTGGGGTAGAGGAAATGGGATACATTTAAACGTGTGTGGCAGCGGGGGGTTGTGTGTTCAGATTTTTAAAGTTAGTCAGGCACTGCAAGTGGACTGAGACTAGGTCAGGGAATTGGGTAATTAGATAAAAGCGGCATCACCTAAATGATGAGTCTGATGCTATTTTTTGTATTTTCATCAATTCTCATGAAAAGACCAACAATAACAACGTGTTAGTTCATCTCGCACGCAAAACTCTCTGACTTCCCTAAGCTGTCGGTTACACTCAGCTCCAAGCACATTGGTTCCTGCCCAAGATGTTCATGTTTTTAAATTCATTTAAAAAGGCTGGCTACTGTAGTTGATACAATTAGTGCATTTATTGGGGACTATATTCAACGGCGGATTAATCCACATTTGCAGTTCTAGTGTTTATCTCCGGCAGCAGGACGGTGTATGTGCGACTGAATCCAAATATACCACAGTGTGTGTGTTCATGGTAATGAAGGAACTTGTCACTTGACTTGCCAGTGCAACAGTGTGACTTACTGATGGGTTTTAATAGTTTTTGACAACAATGGAGCTCTGTGGCACAGAGGAAGAGGATCTTATCAGGCTTTTAGTGCGTTCCATTTGTACTCGGAAGTTGGAAACACGCCCCCTGAAGTCGGATTTCATAATCCAACATGGCTGCTCCGTGCATCAACAGTAGTGACAGCTGTAGTAACATACAGTACATTTTATTTGCACTTCTGTCTTATTTGTGTTTCATTAAACCAGCCGTACACACAGGCCTGTTCAACGTTTATCTGTGGACATGTTGCTACGCAGTTTGTATGCACAAAAAAACAGCGTAATGCATTGTTATCAACTGGTATTGCTCACAATGGCTAACCTGGCTAGAGCTAACCCCACTGTTTGAAATCTGACTTGTTTTAATGGAATGGGGTCAACTCGGGTGTGACGTTAACTCACAGCTCCGAGTTCAGAGGTAAATGGAACGCACAACTAGCTACAAACGCACATACTTGATAGTAGATACATGTATTGTTGGTTTGGTTCTGCACATAAGATTTGGTGACAATCAGAAAAATGTAGAATACAACTTTTTAAAGTGAAATTCTGTGTTTATACGATCCGTTTTTTTTAAAAACCTGTTGGTTATGTGTGTGGTAACATGTAACGAGGAAAATAGCACACAGCGTGCAGGTGAAAAGCAAACTGAATGTGGGTTCCTCCACTGAAGTGTGTTCTTACCAATATAACGGGTGTGTCACACAGGAGCCATGTTAACATATTTCCAGTCATGACAGCAAAAGTTGTGTTCATATAGTTATTCTCTTTAAGTGTTTTTTTTGTTTTTTTTTGTAGGCTTAGTTTGTGTAAAGGATCATTTTCATTAATTAGGTCTTATTTTTGTCATTTTGCCCATCGTTCCTACCAGTTACGTTATCATAACCAATAGGATTGAGGGCCATGACTATCACAGACGACAGAGGTTGTAACGAAACAGAATTGTCCTTTTGTTTTCTGGCTCCACTCTCTAAATGTTCTAATAATCCTGAGGTGTTGTCGTAAACACCCCTCTCAGTATATTATTACAATAATTTGAACTACACTTGATGTTTTAAAATATTTGTTTTTAATTTTCTCATAAAGGCAGAGTTGTACTGTTTGGAAGTTATTCCTATATCTGTGATTGGCCCATCTTTCAGTGGGCCCAGTGGGGATGGACTGCATTGTGGATTGTGAATATTGAACCAAAGACATTTTGAGATTTGCATCACGGCCTTGTTTACATATTAGCCATGCATATGTACCACAAGTGGACTGATGTACCAGACGAGATGGAAATGTCAAGTCTGTCTTATGCAATTTAACACAGTGCAACTGAGAGTCACACGCCATGTAGTTTTCCTCCCAGACAGCAGGAAGCAGCCACTGAGATGGGGCGGGGGGCGGGGGTGTAAGAGTTCAGCAGTGAGTTTGGAACTTGACATTGTTCTGCTGGTACTACTGACTGGTACTACTGTTGGGACTGAAATTCCAAGGCAACTAGAATAAATGGAATTTTAGACAATGGTACATGCTTTTATAATGTTTAATCATTTTGAATGTGTGGTTATTACTGATGTTGGTGATCTAAATTTGATCTCTGTTTGAAATGGCATCTTAGGCAAGATGAGCAGCCTCTGCTAGAGTGATGGAGGTCAGTAAAGGTAAAGAGCAGGATCACATATGAATGCTCTGCCTGCATGTGGTGCTTTGTTCAACTTGGTTAAGCCCAGGTCAGACCAAAGATTCGTGACAAGACGAAACCGTTTTAGAACGTCGCAGGGAAAAGTTGCTGTGGTCTGAACCGGCCCCGTCTCAGCTGGACTCAAACCAGCTGATGGCGTCACTGCGACTCAGCTGGTGAAGTCTCCAGAGGCTGGTTTTAGAACAAAAGGGACGTCCCCTGTTTCAACAGCCAATAGAGAAGTCGGCTGGTCAAGTCAGCTACAAACTCTAGAAATAAAATGATCCATAATCTGTTTTATTTCTATGTTACAAACTGCCATCTGGTCGAAACGGCAGAGTTTTAGACGGAGGCTCAACAAGCGCACACGAGCGAGCTAGAGAGTGACTGAAGAGAGGGAGCGGCGATAGAACAAATCATGAATTGCATAAATAAAACGTTTTTGCCTATTCAGCACTAGAAATGCAGCTGTAGCAAGCACTACTTAGTATCATTCACATTCATGTTTAGACACAACAAAAAGCCTGGAAGTCGGAAATTAGAACAAAAGTACAAAGAGTTGTTCCATTGGAGATGATACACCGTCTCGTCGCATTGGTGTGAACTGGAAGGTCTTTGGTCTGGACTGGGCTTTAAAATGTCATTTAATTTAAGCAAAGTGCAGTTTTGAGAGTATTCTTTAGCACCATGGTCACAGTGGGTCCATACCTCAGGTTTCAGGTCAGGGATTGCAGTGTTTCCCATACATTGATATATTTGTTGCGGCCTGCCACACAATCAATAAAGTCACTCCTACATTTTTCAACTGAGGAGCAAAACATGCTCCTTGGGAAAAAGATACAGTTGTGCCCTGCGGAATTTTCTATAAAATTATTTGCATTACAATTTTAATACAAGAAGTCTGCACCTCTTTCCGCACGTGCACCCCCCCCCCACCCCGGGTCAGCTACCACCACAAATAGAATCAAATTCTGTGGGAAACACTGGGGTTAGGTCTAGCAACGCGCTGTATAAACATGGTTTTCTTGATGAAGTGGAAAGATGTTTTTTTTTTTTCTATCTCAACTTGCCTTCATTTGACATAGTCCAGATCGACTTGGAAATCAGACAAATCATTTAGTGTCGGTCGAGCAAATGCACAAACCTCTTATGGCTATGCTCACACATAGGGTTGGGGTTTGATAGCATTTTATTGAATCTGAATCCAGAATTGACTCCACTCTTTGAATCCAAATATTTTTCGTATACATCAGCTTTCAAGATTTGTAACCAAATTTAAAAAAAATAATCCAAACTTTAACTTTAAATGACAAGTGTAATCTACTTACTTTGCTTTTGGGGAGGGGAAAGTCCAAATATTCTGGAACTAGATCCAAAACAGGCACAGTAATCAGAACCCAACTCTACTCACACCAATAATACAGAGTGCAGGGTTTCCTCCAGAAAAGCCCGGTGGCAAGTGTCTTTTTTTTCAATAAGGGCCCTGCTGGGGACTAGACACAGACTGAAGGCAGCATTAATGTAGAGCCCAATAGTTTCTGTGATGACAGAATCATAGATGGAATCAGGAAATTGAGAATTTCAAAAAGCTATAAGACAGATTCCATATGGCCCTACATTAAGTCAGCGCTAAAAGCCAACTGGAGATGTCAAAATATGACTGTTTCCAACCGAGCCGTCCCACTGTATGCAGTTAAAAAAACAGCTTTAAAAAAATATTACAAAATAATTGCCAGTGGCTTAAGCCTGGTGGCCACCAGGCCTGCAATACACTGGGGGAAACCTGGCGTCAATATGTGAACTGTATGTTGAATTTACTTGGTGTGTTTGTGTACTGGCGTGATCTTATGCATGACATGTTTACTTTCTAAAAGGCTGTGGACAGGGACGAGTATGTTACTATAAACTTCTTTGCAATCAGATGTTGGGTTTGTACAAACGCTCAGAATATGGCCATCATATACAGTGGCACTCATAAGTTTATGAACCCATGCTAAAGTTGACTAAAAAGAGGAATACAAAAATCATATTTTGGAAAGTGATCTTAATGCCTTAATTAAAAAAAATAGGAAAAATCCAACCTTCAAGGACACCAATTTTCTTTGTGAATGAATAATGTATCCTAAATAAATAAATGTTCTTCCTTAAAATACAGGGGGCATAAGTCAGTACACCCCTATGTTAAATTCCCATAGAGGCAGGCAGATTTTTATTTTTAAAGGCCAGTTATTTCATGGATCCAGGATACTATGCATCCTGATAAAGTTCCCTTGGCCGTTGGAATTAAAATAGCCCCACATCATCACATACCCTTCACCATACCTAGAGATTGGCATGGGGTACTTTCCATAAAATCATCTCTCAATGCAAATCAAACCAGCTATTAGGCTAACTGAAATAAAACCATGCTAATCTCTAGGTATGGTGAAGGGTATATGATGATGTGGGGGTATTTTAATTCCAAAGGCCAAGGGAACTTTATCAGGATGCATAGCATCCTGGATCCATGAAATAACTGGCCTTTTATAAATAAAAATCTGCCTGCCTCTATGGAAATTTAACATAGGGGTGTACTGACTTATGCCCCCTGTATTTTAAGGAAGAACATTTATTTATTTACGATACATTATTCATTCACAAAGAAAATTGGTGTCCTTAAAGTTTGGATTTTCCTCATTTTTTTAATTAAGGCATTAAGATCAATTTCCAAAAGATGATTTTTTTATTTTTTTTTTATTTCTCTTTTTAGTCAACTTTAGCATGGGTTCATAAACTTATGAGTGCCACTGTATAGTGGAGCACATTTTTTCCTAGAAAACTATTCAGGAAATAAATGATTGCAAGCAGTCTTATCTATGTTTCACAAAATTCGGCAAACTTTCTTGAAATTAATGTATTTAATATTCATAAAATCCTATTTCTTACCAAGCTCCTAAGTTTTCTATTACCTCCCCATAGATTGTTGATTAGAGCTAGGCTGTCTCTACAAAAACCTGTTTGTCTTGACGTTACTATTGATACTGTGACGATGTATCACTGTCAGTGCTGTCATAAAACTATTTCATCTAAAATAGGGCTGGGTGATGTGCTACCATAGTAAGAATGTATGAATGACCATTTGATTCAGCTGAAACGGATATTTTTTGGAAACTATTTTCTTTGAAGCTATATCACAATATAAATTCCAGATATTGTTTCAGTGGGTTTTGTTACGTTTTCCAATAATCCTAGAGAGAAAAATCTTCCTTCTATTGCCTCAACATGTATGCATGTTTAATTTATTTTTTCATTTATATAATGTCCTCTCAGGAGTTCTGGATAGACATCTCCTGATTTCTAGGAAATTCATTTTCTTTCTTTTCTGCTCTTATGTGACCTACTGATCACGTTGCTTGCTTATTAAGAGAACTGCGTAAATATTGGACTGCAACATTATGTTCTCTAAGAAGAACTACATCCTCAAATGTGACCTATGTGCAGGCGTACCTCCTGTAAAAATAAATAAATAAATAAATAAAAATAAAAAACGTAAGAAAATGTCGGGGTCGTCGGCAGGAACACGCTGCAGGACACTGAGCCTGAACCTGTCTCAAAGAGTCAGTTCAGCCACAGCGCCGTTGTCTGTACACAGCAGTGACTAATTCTTGGTTTCCCTCCGCTCAACTCTGAATGTCAGTCCGTGTTAAGGGCTCACTGTGTGATCTGATTGTTTTCTGTGTCAGCATGTGGTGGAACAACTGGGGGGAAAAAACACAAGAGGTAGGCTACGTTCTGATGAAAAACTGCTGCAAAACCAAGACACCAGATTGTAGCTGATGTGCGCGCGGAGCAGCATTAGGGGCAAAATGTTTGAGTTCTGAGATTCAATATTTCTATAAACATGTTAGAAATCCTAATTTTAAGTCTTGTCAAAAGACTTAAAATCCTTGTTTTATGTTGTCCGACCACGTCTAAAAGCAAACTTGTTATAGCCTCCTCCTGGCTGCGTCCCACTCCCGCTGCCTTCCCCGATCTCTCTCCAAATGTTTAGTTTCTATAGTCGTGATGCAGTAACGGCTCACACTTTGACGGTGTTTATTTTGAAGGCATTTCTGGTGTTACACACTGTTGTACACACATGAAATGACGGAGGTAACATTCATACCTCCACACACCTGGCCATAGTCTGTTTCAGAAAGTTAGCAGAGCCCCCTGATTTTGCCTTCAGAAAAGTGGCTTCCAGATGTTTGACGTTCTGGCGAGCACTTTGTTTGAAGAGCCCCTATTATGCTTTTTTGGATATTTCCTGTCTTTTAGTGTGTTATATAGTTATTCGTGTATGTAATAGATGTATCGAGTACAAAAAACATTTCACCTCCAAATGGAGCTTTCTCTCCCACAGAATTTTTCTTAACTGTCTGAAATGCCTCACCATATTCCTGTTTGAAAATCCTCTATTAGTGATGTAATTGATTGACAAAGCCATCCCAGTTTTCCAGATCTGCTGTCCATTGGTGCTGCCTTGCCCAATCGAAACAGAGTGGGCCAGCTGACCAATCGGAGCAGACTGGGCTTTTCAGGAAGATGGGCCAAGAGCTCAGTGTTTCAGACAGAGGAGCTGCAGCATTGGGCAGTATGAGAAACCTAAAATGTTTTTTGAACATCAAAGCATGTAAACCTATTCTAATAGACCCCAGGAGTATAAATATGACGCTGAAAGGAGTATAATAGGGGCTCTTAAAAGCGTTATCATCCTCGCGTATTTCTGTACATTTGAGCATGCACCCTCCTAAGGTTTTATCATTAACTCGGACCTCTGCTGCCCCTTTCCTCCTCCAAAGAGACTTTGAATAGTGTGTTGAATAATGTCTTTTTTCCTGTCTGCCTTGGATGAGATTGTATTTAATGCCCAGTTTGAACTTTGTGTTTGGTCAATCAGCTCATCATATGCAATGACTTAATCAATTTGGTGGTTGTGTTGTTCATAAATTAGTTCTTGTGAAAATGAAGATTTTGATTTGAAATCTCTTGGTTTAGGAAAGTCATGCAGGCTAAAGGGACTCGGTGTGTGAATGTAATTTTATAAAGAAATAAACCATTTTAAGCTGAATGAAATGGTGTCCTGATATTTTGTAACCATGCTTGTGTGCATGTGCAACCATATGTCAAATCAGCAGGCAATGCACATCAAAATGAAAAGCTTGGAAAAAACATATTCCAAAGTCATTATTAAAGGTAACTTTTTTTATATATATAAATATAGCGGCAAGTGGCAATTCCGGGTTCAAACCCTTTCTCGGCCAACGAGGAAGCAGCCGAATCGCAAAAGTCAAAGCAGCATTAGGCGGGTTTCAGGCAAAGTCACTTCAGCTGACAGGTGTGGCAACAATCACACACTCGTTTCATCACTACAATGCATGCAGCATTTCAATACCCTAACCCCAACGTTCAAAAGTTGTTTTAGTCTTGCAAGAGAAAACTCAGATTGGACAGATAGTCTAGCTAGCTGTCTGGATTTACCCTGCAGAGATCTGAGGAGCAGTTAACCATAGTCCTCAGAAATCCACCGGAGGTTACAACGCCAACACAAAGAAATATGAAGGTAACGGACATCCGAAAAGAGTGACATCCGAGAGCAATCCCGGAAGTGGAACGTCATGGATATAGACTATCTCTGATTGGTCAGCGTTTCCTAGTCTTCCACATCTGCGTTCTCGGAGTCTCTGCAATGTCATTGCAGCCGGGTAATGACTGTAACGGCGCTGTAGCTGCACAGTACACGGAAGGCCGGACGGCTCGTTTAATGGCACAGTTTCTGAATACAGGCTGGGTGCATTTCTCTGTGGATTGAGTGTTTGGATACTGCCGTATTTATACAGCACCTCGACTGAACGGCAAGGTGTTTCCTGCTTTACTGAAAAGTCTCGGTGTTATGTGATCTGGAGGTTTAAGTTTCCACATTACACTTGTGTACAATAGCTGTGTTGGAAACCTTTCCCTCATTCCCTCACTCACTATTCCCTATATAGTGTTTATTAAATAGTGAACTATATATATCAGTATATTACAGTTTTCTCAATCACTTTGGCACATTTACTGAAACAAACTTACAATTGTCAAAACAAACAGTACAACCCTCACACCACGTTACTTACATACATTACTCTGTGACCTGCAAAAGTGATTAATCAATCATAATAATTGACCCCTGTTTGAAATATAAATAAATCCATCAATGAATAAATCATAGCATTCAATACAAAAGGTTCCTTTATCATTGCTTAGACCAAGACAGTCCAAATGCAAAAACATCTTGTGACATCTAATGACAGCGTACTCTGGAAGGGGGGATAGTTACCTACCTATTATGCATCTAATGTATATGTTATATGTTTGCATGAAGGAATTTACACAATGAACGTGTAATTGTGTGTAGTTGCATTTCAGAGTAATATGATTCAATAGCAAATGAATGCAAACTATTTTGACCTGCAAGGCTTACTCAATGCATTTTGTGCCAAAGCAATGACGAATGACCCAATGATCATATAAATAGTCATATAGTTTGACGAAGCTCAATACTCATTCGACAATTGTGTCAAAGCGATTGAGGAAAAACTGCAAGTGGGTGTAAAGCATGGCCGTGTTGTTTTAAAAGTGCAGCGTCATGACTTCAACACAAGAGGTCAGTGTTGACCTACCACAGATCTCAACACTTCAGAAATCACAGACTGCATGTTTGTAAAAACAAAAGTATTTTAATAAATATAAATACAGCAAAATACAAACGTAACTTAGCAACAACAGGGCAATAAAAAAAAAAGAAAAAACAGACATTAGAAAGACATGTAAAAATAGATTTAAAATACATCTGTTCTGGGTACTTATGCAGTGCATCGGTGCCTGTTGTGTAAGACAGTAACTTTCCTTCATATTTCTTTCTGTCTTGTCAACCAGAAACATTCAGGGTAATAAATTAACAGCAAACATATAAACTCTCAGTCAATCATGTTCCCAATGTCTGTCATGTTAAGTCTGTGTTTCCCTCTGCCCCCAGTCTTCTTGTATATTAAGTAGCCTACATTATAAATATAAAGCGCTCAGTGAATAAGTCTGTCGAGTCAAAAGAAGTCCAATGAAGCCTGGACAGTAGGTCCGGTGTGGTCTCCATGTGTGTGGTCATCATGTGGAGTATGAGCAGCAGTAGTCAGACACACTGGAATGAAGGCAGGTCTTATTGTTGTTGAGGCTGGTTGAACTGGCCCATGAACAGAACAGCACCTGAACACAGGAATTGAAACATTAGACACACCACACCTGGGACGTGTTGATTCCCGACAAAAACGTAGCAATACGTAGTTTTTTTTTAAAAAAAACGTTGGTGCGTCGAACACCCCGTTGTGCGCGCAAGTGCTCTGCCTTTTTATTACTGGCTATCGTTCGGTAACCTTGGTTCTCTGAGTGAAGAGACTATCTCTCCAGGGCAAGGCCGTCAGGGGACCGTTCCAATCACTGTAAATCAGTGACCCCGTGCACACCTGGGCCTTTTATGCCCCGAGCATGAGCCACGCGCCCCAGTGGGTCAGTCCCCAATACATATGGAATATGTACAGTAACTCTGTGGAGAAATAGTCTCGATTTGATAGAGAACACCTGTGACACAGCCAATAAACGAGTAGTCTATATCCACGACCTTCCACCTTCCGGGATTGCTCCGTTGCCGCTGGAGATTCCGCCGTACGTCCTTCTTTTCGGCCGGATGTCCGTTACCTTCCTCATTCTTTGTGTTGGCGTTCTAAACTCTGGTGGATTTCTGATGACTATGGTTAAATCCAGACAGCTAGCTAGACTATCTGTCCAATCTGAGTTTTCTGTTGCACGACTAAAACTACTTTTGAACGTACACGTTCCACCAAAACAAGTTCCTTCCCGAGGCTATTTTGCAGAGGCACCGTGGCTTCCGTCCAGCGATTAGCACCGCCCAATACGACTGATTGGTTTAAAGAAATACCAATAAACCAGAGCACGTTTTTCTCCCATACCGTAATGCTGCGTGAACTAGCCAGACCTTCCTTTGCAGCGCTGTGGAGGAAGGTCTGGCAACGAGAGACACGCCCACCAAACGAGAGAAAACAAAGCCGTTTCACACCGTGCCGAGGAAACACGTTGTTCAACACGGAAACCGTAGCAAAACCATGCACACCATTTTGGGATTGAACGTGCCCCTGGACTGCTAAAAATGGGATTTCATATTAAAACGTAATAAGAGTGTTACCTGTTTGTTTGTGCTGGATGAGGAAGAGGAAGGGTCGGTCCAGAGTAATCTCCTCCACCGCCATGCGAGAAAACATCACCGCAGCTAATGGAGGGAAGGAATGAAAAACAGGTCAGAGTCTGTAATGTGTGTAGCTGTGGGATCCCTTCATTGTTTTTGCCTGGAGCCCCAGATACTTCTCAACACTTTTGTGTGTTATTATTGTATTAAACACAAAATGTATTTAGGAATTTGTACAAGATATGCACAACATTATCATCTTAAGTCTTAAAGGAGGGGGATGGGTGAGATTTAGTGTTGGGCCTACCTGTTGCTGCTGCTCCCTTGGTTCCTTGCTCATTCACCTCGATCTTCACTGTCTGCAGAACCTTCGACACACACAGTCTCTCATCAGCTGGAGGGCAGAAACACACACTGATTAGACACATAGTTCATCTGAAGGTATTATACCAGGCCCCCAGGAAGTGCTCAGCCTCGCACTCAATTTTGTCCAGTGGTGACTCGGTCACTATTGCAACAAATAATCTCCACATGGCCCAGAAAGGATTTCTCCCATAGACCTCCATTGTAAAAGAGGCCAACATTGTAAAAGAGAGACGTCTGTAAAACGGCTGCCCGGGCACTTTTCAACTCTTTGTATGCTGAATTTTCAATCCATGGACTTTTTATATTTGAAAAACTTTCCTTGAGCCGAGAAAAGCAATTCAAAAAACCTGTGACGTTTTAAAGTTTTCAGAAATAAATATAAATATGGGTTTTGTTCAACCAAATTGCCCAAAAATAACATGGATGCACGGATGTACGTTATACAGTATGGTTACGTTCTTCGCAGGAAAAAAGTAATGATTACTTCCATTGAATTTGGGGTGTTTTATTAAATTTGATAGCATTTGAAAAACACTTATTTAAATGTTTTTTCTCCTGACTAAACTTTGACGTAAACCAGTCTGTGATCCACTCAACATCCTCTGATCTTAACTATTAGTCCGAATAATTAATAATGTCTGCTTTTTTTAACTCAAATATTTGGTATAATGTCATAAATTTGTTTTATTGACCATGAATACATTTTTTTTTTAAACGTTAAAAAAATTGACAAACCCTTTTTAAAAAAAAAAGCGTCAAAACCATCGAAAAATACCACCAAAAAAAGTTAATTTTCAATTTTGGCCTGAAGGACGACAAGTTCATGGTTGACAGGAAGACAACGCAAGGGTTGAAAAACTTTTTTGGCGTATTTGCCCGGCGAGCAACTCCATTGAACTGAATGGGCGCCATTTTGGAATCTGGTATCCAGCTAATAAAATATACATCCATGCACTATACTCTATACCAGTGTTTCTCAAATGGGGGTACGTGTCCCCCTAGGGGTACTTTGGAGGACTGCAGGGGGTACGTGACATTTTTTTCAATATGTTTTTCAGTTCCAATGCTGTAGTTCTGTCTTTCTTTTCTCCAAGTTTGTCACTTTTTTCAAAGTTTTTGTCACTGTTTTTGAAGTTTGTCACCTTTTTTTTGAAAGTTTTGTCATTTGTTTTGACCTCTTCTTGCCTTTCTTCCTGACTTTTTTCTACTGCCTTTTTTTTCTTCGAAGTTTTTGTATCTTTTTTGTCTTTGAATTTTTTGTCACTTTTGTCGCCCTAGTGTTGCCTTCCTTCTTTCTACTGTGTTTTTTTCCAAAGTTTTTGTTAATATTTTCGACCTATTCTTGCCTTCCTTCCTTCTTTCTACCGTCTTTTACCAAGTTTTTGTCTCCTTGTTTCATCAGCATTTAAATGTTTTCCAGGTCCAAGGCTGTTGTTTAGTAAATCTATCACTGTATTCTTCCTCTTTATATAGACTTCCTACTGTATAGGAGGTTAACTTACTGTTGATGCGTGTGAAGTCAGCAGTAGCCAGGTTGAACATGTCTCCCAGACCCATGTTAAGCAGAGCAGTCTTCAAATCCACCTCAGAGTTCAGAGTAAACCTGCGACAAACACACACAAATCCTCAGTTTTCCTCCTGGTTGCTTAAAGCCTTTAAGGATCAATATGTCACAAACGACTGAAACTCCGCTAAGTTTATGAGAAAGTATTTTCTAAATAATTTCATGTTGGCTACCCAACAAACAGTCTGAGCCTGTCTCCCTCACCTGGGCATGGCCAACTGTCGCTTAACATTCCTCAGCTCCATTCTCCATTGCTTAATCCGCTGGCTGCTCAGATCGGCACTTAGCGCGCTCAGTGGAACTTCGGGCTCGAAGGGTGATACCAGCAGCATGCTCAGTGAGTCTCCCTCGTATGGAACCTCAATGACATCGTAGTCCACCCCATCGGCAGTCACAAACTCGCCTGTTGATTAAGGAGAAGGAGACTGATGTATTTTGTTTGTATTTTTTTTTTCAAGTAGGACAAAGTCTGCCATATTTGGAACCTGGTGCAAAATTGAGATAAAGTGCACTGAGTCATTGGTTGAACCTACCATAGTTGAAGCGGTTGGTGAGTCTCATCATGTGCACGGGTACATTGCTGCCGTTGGCACAGTGGAACATCCTCTCCTGGGTCAGTTTGGGGTCAAAGGGAACCTTCCAGAGGCCCTTGAAGTCGAGGGCATTAAGGAGGACCAGACGGGTCTCATCAGACAGAGATCCAGATGCCAGGAACTCAGGGATGGCACCTGCAGAAGAAAATCAATCAATCAAGATTTATTCATACATAAATCACATTTCAAACATAACAAAATGCAATCCAAAGGTCTTAAAAACAGCAGGCAAAAACGAAAAAAGAGATAAGAAAAAAACTGGATTTAGAGAATAAAGAAGTGGATTTAGTGATGACTAAGACAAATAAAATATGGATAAAAAAGGAATGTCTGATGAAATGGAAAAAGGAGCCCTTTGGAGAATGGTGCAGACGACACGCTGTCAGCCAGTTGGTGGGTGTTACCTGCAGTGTGGTCGGAGACCCAGGAGTTGATGATGCGGACTGCCTCCTCTGGCTTGCTGAAGTCCACCTGATTAGGGTGGGTCTGGAAGGCCTTGGCCAGGGCCCTGCGGAATCCCTTCTCCAGGCTCATCTTCCTCTCCACCATGACCGCGCTGGCCGTCTCCACCCCCTCCTCACTGGACACATCCCGCTGCAGGAGACGCTGCTGCCGGGACATCCCTCGCTCTGCAGGAGAGGCGAGAGGAGGAGGATGTTGTTTCATGGTTAGTAAGTAAGTAAGTACGTTATTTATGAAGCACCTTTCAAAACCAGGGTTACCAGTGGTGGAAGTCTAAATGTTGAGGTACTTTCTTTTCATGCCACTTTCGACTTCTACTCCCCTACATTTCAGAGATAAATATTGTACTTTTTACTCCTCTACATTGATCTGACAGCTTTAGTTACTAGTTACTTTACAAATTAATATGTTTGCACACAAAACACACACCCAATTACCCAACATTATATAGGCCTACAAGTCCAGCTGTAACGATTAGCTGATTAAACACTTAGTTGATTGACAGAACAGTTTGGATCGTTTCCCAGTAATCGCATTTCCTAATCCTAATTATTTGAATCTAGCCTATATGTATCACTCACCTTGCAGAGAAAAGCCCATGGCAGCAGTTAAGGCCTTGCGGGTGTTTCCGGCTGCACCGAGCTGAGCCATGGCCAGGACGGAGGCAACGCCGTACGGGGACAAGGCCATGTTCTCGTCCACAGAGTCCTTGGCCAGCTGCGAGAAGACCTTCAGGCCAAAGTCAGTCTGTTTATCCTGCAGAGAGCCCAGCCCCACTCTGCTCAGAGTCAGCAACAGGAAAATAGACACGCAAAGCATCCTGGGAAAGAAAGAAGAGAATAGGTGTAAGTTTAATTGGGGTTGGTTTGAATTCAAACACTTGAATTTCGACAACTAAAAGTAAAAACCCCACAGGAGAAGAAAATATGTTGAATGGATATCACTAGGACAAAAATGTTGCCCCATGTGTTCTTTAGAGATGAAGAAAGTGCCAGGAAACAGTTTGTTTCTGTTTCTAAGGAACAGTAAGTTTGTTGAATTGCTCAACACTGCAGAGAGAATCTAAACAGCTGAAAATCTAAAAATGGAGGCGTAAGAAAAGAAGCCAAGGATATTCTTTGGCTTCCATAAAACTAGTAAATAATGCACGTTGCCTCAAAGATGCAATCATACGGGAAATGATTCCAGACCTGATTAGGAAAGTTAAAAAATTCCAAAATAGTTTTTTTTGCATTCCTACAATATTATATCTATTGTTGCATTACGAGACGAGAAAAAAATTATAATCACAGTCAGCCTGCATCTGTTTATAAATCTCTCTATGCTATTTATCTGTGGGCCGTGTGTGTGTGTGTGTGTGTGTGTGTGTGTGTGTGTGTGTGTGTGTGTGCGTGTGCGTGCGTGTGCGTGTGCCTCATGCTGGATGTGTATACATTCACGTCAGTGCGTCAACTGGAAAATGTTTGCGTCAGTAACATTGGTGTTCCACTGCAGACATCAATGGTGTGTACTGAGGGTAGAGCAGCTCCTAATACTGTAGCAGCAGCATCATAGACTTGCTGCTGATCACAGGTCAGTGCTGGGACCTCAGCCTCTGTTTGCATTAGCAGTCACATCAAGCTATGAACACACATGCCCTCACTGAGCACCACAGAGAACTACACACCGCTTGATTTCCCATGTTGTGCATTAGCCTCAGAGAAGCCATTCCATACTAGTAATAATATAGTAATAATTAAAAATCATTTACAGTGCGAGGCGTCCTGGTAGCTCACCTGGTTGAGCATGTGCCCCATGTACAAAGGCTCAGTCCTTATCGCAGCGGCCGCGGGTTCAATTCCGACCCACGGCCATTTGCTGCATGTCATTACCCCTCTCTCTCCCCTGTCCTGTCGATTAAAAGCCTAAAATGTCCCCAAAAAGTCATTCATAGGTACAAATCGGTCTGTCAATCGAAATGTTTAATTGCGATTAATCGCATGATTGTCCAGTTAATTTGCGATTAATCGCACATTTTTAATATGTTCTAAATGTACTTTTTTTCAAGTCTGGAAGGGCTTTGAAACGCAACCTGCCATTCTAAAGATACTTTTCTTTATCCATTTCTGCTCAAGGAGCTTAGTTTCTGCTAGCCATCCACAACGTTACTGCTGCATCGCTGCCTGATTTCCCAAACTACAGAGCGGCCCGGGGCCCAAAACACAGAATGTGCGTGCGTTAATCACACATCAAAAATAATTAGTGGCGTTAAAAAGGAATTTGCATTAACTCGTTCATTCACTTTGACAGCCCTAGTATAAAATGACTACACCTACACCACCTCATTAAAATAATAAAAAATCCTCAGCACTATTTCTAGAAATCTGGGCAGTTTTTTTAGGCTATACCATGCAAGATGACCACAATATTTTTAAAACCCTGACTATGGCTGTAAATAACTTTCAATGCTGTACTGTACGTTCAAAATCTCCGAATATGTTGTACTTTTGCAAATTTGCAAATGTTCAGACAACCCTGTTATTCCTTGTGTTTTTGTTACACCATATTACTGTAACAGTACAACAGGAACACATTGGATCAAATTAAAAAAAAATAATTATAATAATGTTGACTTTGTTGCTCTTAATGGAAGACTGACATTGATTCTAATCCCTGTGGTTTTGCATTGCACCACTAATATAAAAAATAAAATCTGCCAGTAAGTTCATATTAGATGTATAAATCTGATTCCAAAAACGAAAATGTTACGTCCAGTTAAAGTTACTTACCTTTTGGTTGAAATGTGTCCGATGTAGTAGAGCAAGTCTCTTTCAGCTTCAGTCTGCTGCTGCTGCTGCTGCTGCTGCTTGTGTCTGAATGCCTGAATGAGTTCCTTTATTTATAGTGTGTATAGCGCTGCATGGTTTGAAGCCACGCCCCCCACCTACGCACACACACACACACACAAAAGTTATTAGAGAGGATGATGTCATCTGACACTGTCTGGACAGGCTTCCTTTTCATGAACACACGCATCCACTCTCCCTCCCTCCCTCCCTCCCTCTCACTTTCTTCTCTGTCTGTCTGTCTCTTCCCAAAGCATGACAAAGCATATGGAAAGTCACTTAACTGTTTTCCCTGTTTCATTCAAACACACACACACACACACACACACACACACCACTCTGGCATGTGCATTAGTGTTTCCCCAGAAGAAATTGTTTATCAGCCTTTGCAATGTTGTCTTAGGTTTGGTTTTGCCATGAATATAAGTATTTTATAATATTGAAACAAACCAAAGTTGTGTGATTAGTTCAGACTGTGTGAGATTTTGTCTTAACGCTTTGGTCCAACGAAAGATATTTGACCTAGTGATCAGACGCCAGTTTATGAGAAGTGACTGTGACCCTCCATCTGTTTCTTTCATGGTCCTGTTTCAGATTCAGATTCAGTTTTTGTTCGCCATAGTCATGTTTTGAGAAACACAACTTTTTTTTTATATCTCATGTTGCACAACAATAATGAAGACGATACAGACTTGGGAAGCATTTGAGACATTCATGTTCAAGCAATTGCCATTAGCAGAAAAATTGAAATGAAAATAAAAAAAGTACTTGTAAAGTGTTGCTCCTGTACCTTCGAATTACTCTGCATCATCAGTGTATTTAGGATGCAAAACATGTCCTGATAGTTTCTGATCAAAATTAGGCCACATTTAGAAGAGTGGATTTGTACGTTTCAAACAATACAAAAACAATAGTGTCTTTTTCTGTGAAATGAAATAAGGGGGGGTTGTCTTCCATTCGACCGTGTACTTGTCGTCCTGAAAAATCAACACTTTTTCTGACGTTTTCGTCTCTTTTATCGACACGTTTATCTCTTTTTTTTATGTTTTTGGCTCTTTTTTTTACGTTAAACGCTTCTTTTTACTACCATTTATAAACATCACTAACACCAACTTATTACCAGTTTTACACTAATTTTTGGAATTCATGGTCAGTTATACCTCATTTATAGGAAATTATACCTAATTCTTGAGTTAAAAAAGCAGAAATTATGAATTCTTTACTCATATTTACAAAGGAAGGATAATTACAGAAGGGTAAATGTCAATGTTCAGTCTGGTTTTGAATTTTTGGTTTCTGTTTTTTTTTTTTTTCAAATGCTAATTTTCTTTTTATAAAACACCCAACAGTCAATGAAAGTAGAGATCCTATCTTTTGTTGTACTTGCGAAGCGGGATGTATGGAATCATCCAAATTAGGTAGTTAAAAAGAAACATATTTCTGATATAGACATTTTGAAAAACGGGTCAAATCTGACCCCTGAAGACAACACAAAGTAATGTGTGTAATGTAAAATATGTTTGGCATGTGTACTAAAACTCTGATATTAAAAATGTTTAAATGATAACCAGCTTGTGATCTATAAATGTCTGCATCCCATGTCCTAACTGGACTCTTTTGGAGAAAAAAAACAAGTCTCCCGTTTTGGTACCACCCAGGCATCCTGTCGATGGAATTCATCAGGACACTCAACACTATCTGATCTGATTTGATTTTTTATTTTTTTCCGGATCATACTGATCTTTTTGTATTTTTTATTATTTCATTTTATTTCATCTATGGGTGCAGAACATGTGGGGGGGGGGGGGGGGGGCTTGAACAACTGTAGTCCTGGCACCTGCCATACCATTTGCTGTAGACATCCATAATCTCTGCAGGATTATTGACTACCATACATGCACACCAATAGTCCACTATTATTCCGAATATGACAATATTCCAAATTTGATACAGCTCATGTAAACAGCACATACCGGTTGGATATTCCGAATAAGGCCTTTTTCTGAATATAGCATTTTCTGATTAAGACGTAGGATATTCTGGTATTATTCGGGTTTTAGAAGCATTCTTTGGACATATATAGAGCATTCGGAATATGCGTCTCAATCATAGACAGTAAAAGAAATGGACGCAGCGACGCCATAGACTTCGACGGAGACCAGTGAAGTCAATTAGCAGCACTTTTCCGGTGATGGCTGAGCGTTACTGCGCAGCCTCAAACGGAGCTTGACGACGTAGATGTGACGTGAGCAACCTGTCTGAAAGTTGGAAGTCTTCTGGTAGCTGTGCCAAGAGAAATCTCAATCATTCCCAATCTTGTGGATAAAGTGGATTGTGGATAAATGTTACTTCATATGAATTCACTTGCCACATACCGAAGTCTTTCCAATCAATAAAAACGTTGCTGAAATATTTTGTTCCAGTGCTTTCATGGACTCTCTATGGGCTTCTCCCTTGACTGTATGCCTCCACGCCTCTCTTCTCCTTGCCTGTTTACGGCTTATGGTCAGCTCTGTGCGTTGCTATGGTTGTAAAGACACAAACCAACCAGCCGACAGTTTACGAGGCTGCAGACCCGATAAGAAGGAGAAGCACAGCTACTTTTAAACTTTATTAAAGACTTGGATGTCAACAGGTTTTTGGATATGCGCACACATCGCTACACCGACCTTTTCAAGAAGCTGGTTGAAGGAATGAAAGAGGGACGTTGTGTTCACACGGTCCAACAAGTCCGCCGCCGCTGGAAAACTTCGTAAAAAAAAAAAAATCGTATTTTGCACAGCTACATGTAAACGGGAACATTAGTGGAACATTCTCTTTCATTAGCCATGTAAACGGCTTAGTCGGAATATCGTGGGCAAAAACCGGAATAGGCCTATAATGTGCATATGAACTTACTCTGTGTTTTACTCAATTCCACAATTAGTCCCAAACACCCACTTCCTGACCAGCACTTTTTCCAATTCCAATGAAAGTTGCGGTTGATATCACAATCCACAATGGACGAATCCTCATGTCTTTTTGTGATTACCTTGTCTTTCATTCAGTCACTCTATTGACTCTCACTTTGGGGGTGGGGGGGGGTTGACAAATCAAAACACCAAATTTGGTCGTGGCTTCCAGCATTCCTTATCCACTACTCACCAGGCATCTGGTAGACAGGACAGAGACTGGGAATTACACACGTTTTCCAAATGTGGAATGAGGCCTCTGGGAGACCCACAGAAATCCTAATTGAAGCCACTTTTTCTCGTGGGAGTTGAAAAGCAAAGCCAAGAAGAGCTTCTTGGAGCTGATGTTTCAGCTATGGTGTGCTTAATGTCTAATTTTTGACCAGTGAAACCAGAAGCTGTATCCAGTGTTTAGCCATGGCACTAACACTAAGCCATAAGGGTGGGGCTGGGTCACCCACATTACAAACAGACATGTTTTCTCACTTCCCTCTAGTGGTACAGCATCTATCCATGAAAACAGTTTTTGGGTTTTATTTGTCGTGGTTATGGTAAAAAATGTGTTAGATCGTGACGGGACCACCCTGAACGTCCACACCCTTCATTTCTGCTTTGCTTCATAAAGAACACAATTCTTCTGACATAAACGTTGGCAACGAACGTAATGCTTAAGGTGTGAAATACGCCAATATGAATATGATGTCTGGAGATTCTGAGTTGGATGGAGCATTGTTGGATATAGGGGATTTGGGACTTCACTGACAGTAAATACCTGTAATCTGTGACATTCGCAGATAGTGTTGTAATGTTATTTTCTCCCAGAATGCATTGCCATTTACAGTATGATCCTGTATAACATTAAAGCAGTACGATACTGAGATTCTAGCTTTAAATTTGCATCAAAGGTTTACAGTGTGTGTATAGTTTAGCAGAGCAACGCACCTGCTGTCTTACTATAACGCCAAAGAATAGGACAAACCCAGGCAATAAACGGAGATGGAAGGGTTAGGAACTAGACTGCCCTGATGTCATTGTCTTCTGCCTTTTATCTTTTCTTTAAGCCAAGACAAGAGTGTCTGTGAGAGACATTTATAGGCCCACTAACACTGTCTTGCATGGAAGGCAGTGTAAATAGCCAGCTTTAGTTCTGTGTTTTGGTGGCTGGGTTTGACAGTAGTGCACTTTAATTGCCTTGTTAAATCACACACAGTGCAGCTCATTTATTATCAAGATTAAAGAGAAGTTAGTTCCTACTAAATAACTTAAGACATGCGAGCGCGTGAACAAACAAGCACACAAATGAGAGAATGACGGCCGTGATGGGATGGGTCTATGGCCTCATGAGTCATTTATGGAGACCTTTGTTTTCCCCACTTGTTGTTACTGCACATGTCATCCTGCTGTCTGTTTACACAGTGTTGCCAAAAATATACAGAGACATCAACACAATGTCTTTACTTTAACATGACATAACACTCCACAAGCCCTGAGGATTTGGTTCATTCCATATACAGCTGTGAATGGAACTTTGGAGTGTACCACCCACCCAGTTCTCTGCGGGGGCTTCAGGAAACATGGGAATCGACTGTTGCCAAGACAACACACAGCATCACACACTTGACAAACACACACTTGGTAGTCATTAAATCAACAAAGGGGTAAACAAGTAGTTGTTGACTTCTTTTCATATGTTCATACATTGTAACTAATGACTTTATTAAGGGGAAAACACAAGACTTTTACCCAGGAAACGGGTGTTCGTGTCAGAGGCGATGCCAGGATCTTTAAAGTGGGTTGGCAGAATAGACCATTATCATTGCTGTTGTTTGATAATAATTATTAACGGCTGCCTATGGTGATATGCATTATGCTGAAATATTGAAACAGTTTTGTGTGTACTACAGTAAAAAAAAAAGCATGTACCCACGCATGTTGCACAGGAGAAAGAGGAAGGAAATGGCAGTGAATTAAGTAAGAGGAGAGGGAATTCCCTGTTTCACTAGCTGACTGGCACTGAACAGAGTCCTATTTTAGATTTCAGTGTTTGCGTTTGAGTTCTCAGTCTAAGAAAAACACGCTGAAAATATGCACTGAAACAGAAAAAGGACTTGTGACGCGTGTGTCATCAGACCGGTCTGAACTGGTAAACTTTTGATTTGTATCAGCAATAATATATTGCATCGCTGCGGTCTCTTCTTGCCAACTATTCCATGTTTTACGAACAACATGGAAACAGTAGGTCAGACAAAAACAGCAAAGGCATGACTCTGCTGTTTGTCAGTCATGTGTTTCTTGGTCATTTGGATGGATATTCATTAGTAGCCTGTAGTTGCAGTGTCATTTGTAAAAAAAAAAATAATAATAATAATAATAATAAAGTCAGCAGGAAGAGATTGCTGCAATGCAAGATCTAGGAGCTGATCCAGATCAAAACTCACCAGTTCAGACCGGTCTGAGGAGACACTCCCGTTGTCTTCTATCTGTTTCAGTGTTTATTTTCAATAAGCTATTTTCAGGTGTATCTTCTGCTCTTATTTTTGCTCCATGTGCTCACTGCCCCCTTTTTCCCCAATTTTTTTCGATATTTATGCTTTCGCTTTTTTCAATGTTTTTGTCGCGTTTTTGAAGTTTGTCGCCTCTTGACGTTTTTGCTGCTTTTTTCTTGTGTTTTTCCGAGGTTTTTGACGCTTCTTTCAACGTTTTTGTCTCATTTTTTCGCTTTTTTTCAAAAACACGCAGACATGTCTTGGGACCTCCCTAGATCAGGGGTCTTCAACATTTTTTTAAGCCAAGGACCCCTTAACTGAAAGAGACAAAGCAGGGGCCCCCTACTACATGACACTACAATGAAGTTAAATAATAAACTGGGCCTACAATAATGTGTAGAGCAGTCTAAAGCCTTAATAAATACAGTTTTTGCATAGAATACTAAGCTATTAAAATAATAATTGTTGGCATGATTTTATAAATCATGTTTTAATGTTATACATGTGGCATAGTGAATCCTTAGGATGAACTGTATCTTTGGATGCCATAGTGACTACTTTACCTATAGGCCAGTAAGCCTATTATCAGTAGGGATTTATACTTGCTAATAATATGTTGTATTCATGTTAAGACATTTTAATTTTTGAAAAAAACTTTCAAAAATTAACAATAATTTGGAGGCCCCCCTGCAGTGACTCTGAGGACCCTCTCTGGGTCCTGGACCCCCTGTTGAAGATCCCTGCCCTAGAGCTTACCTATGCCTTCCACACTGACAGCAGCTATGGACAATACTGGCTCTGCTTCACTAAATCACATTTAAAATAAATGTCATAATTCTCAGAACAAACCTCCCCTTTTTACAAAGCTTTCTGATCAAGTCAGTTTCATTAGTGTGAATCATCTGGCATCACTGATTATCTCTGGGCATTTTTCCTGTAGAGCAAGTCTACACCATACTCTCATCTTAATATTAATGATCATTAATATTAATTCTAGTTCTTATAATATCGCCTCAATGAGCCACCCTACCCGCCCACTCTAATTATTAGCTAAATGGCTAATCGGGAGAATCTGTGGGCCATGTTTCGACTCCTCCGACAGCGGCACCTCGACCGCAACGTGCAAGCGAAAAGAAGCGATAAAAATGGATAACAGAAAGCGCAAAGGCGGCGCTAAAAAGGCGAGAAGCTCTAGAAAGTGACGCGGCCACTTTTTCATTAAAACCAGCGAGAGTGAACGCCAAATGATGACATGGGTAAGCTAAGCTATCGCTAGGAGCAGTGCAGGATACTAGCGCTCGTGCAAAACATTATATAACGTTGCCTACAAACCACCGTTCGTGTTTGTGAATCAAACTTTTTCTTTTAGCTCCTCAGCAGCCACTAGCCACTAGACCAGTTTGCTTCTGTCACTGAAGAGCCAACTCCAGAGTGGGCAGGTAGGGTTGCTCATTGAGTGAATATTATAAGAACTAGAATTAATATTAATGAAGAGTATGGTGTAGACAGTGGTGTAGTCTAATGTATTGTATTGGGTATACTGTACTGTATATGTATGGGCCAGGATGGGGGCATATCATAGTGGGGGGTCTGGGTGTCCTCCCCTAGGGAAATTTTGAACGTCAAAGACTTAATTTCCTGCATTCTGACACACTTTTATGGACCAATTTACGGTGGAAATACATTTAATTAGCCTATGCGAAGAAAAAAAACAGATGACAATTCAAAATATATCAAAATAATAATGCAAAGTATGTTGTTACGTGTCATTGTGCATATTTAAGTGGGTATAGCCTATGGAAATCCTGGAGCGTTCTTAGTGGGTATACTGCGTATACCTGCGTATCACGTAAACTACACCACTGGGTGTAGACCTCCTCTGTATGAAAAATGCCCAGAGATAATCAGTGATGCCAGATGATTCACACTAATGAAACTGACTTGACTTGATCAGAAAGCTTTGCAAAAAGGCGAGATTTGTGCTGAGAAGCATGACAATTTAAAAAAAATGCGATTTAGTGTCAGAAGCAGAGCCAGTAGCGTGCATAGAAGCTGTCAGTGACAGTGTGGGAGGCATAGGTAAGTTGTTGTACCACAGTGTGTGAACAAGCAAACATGATCAGATTAGTTACAATGTAGTCTACATCCATTCCTCTTCCGGGATTGCTCCGTTGCTGCCGGGAATTCTGCTGGATTTCACTCTTTTCGGCCGGATTTCCGTTACTAAAATTTGTTGTTTGTTTGTTATTCATTTGTGTTGTAATTTTAAAGTCCAGTGGATTTATGAAGACTATGGTTAACTGCTCCTCAGATCTCTGCAGGGTAAATCCACGACTAAAACAACTTTTGAATGTACACGTTCCACCAAAACAAGTTCCTTCGCGAGGCTATTTTGCAGAGGCACCGGGGCTCTGTCTGGCGCTTAGCACCGCCCATGACGATTTTGATTGGTTTAAAGAAATGTCAATAAACCAGAGCACGTTTTTCCTCCCATCCCGGAATGCTGTGTGGACTAGCCAGACCTTCTTCCGCGGCGCTGTGAAGGAAGGTCTGGCAATGCGACACTACAAAATAACCACATTATATGTCCTAATGTTACTAGTGAGCCATTATGCTTTTTATCATCGAAAGTAGGATAGTAAATAAATATAAAAAGCTCAGGACTGAAAGGGAATAGGATGAAGCTAATATGAAATATTATACACATTTTTATTTCTTCTTTTATTTCATTTCAAGGTTTGTGTTGAGTGTTGCTCTCAATTACTGAATGGGTATTTGTGTTTTCTTTAATGATGGGCAAACTTTATTTGTGATTTAATTTGTGATGAACACCACGAGCCACCTGTCTGTGGGCGTGGTTAATAAAAGTCCACCTGCACGCAGCTGATTATAGTTGCAGTGTGTGTGAGTGAGAAGCAGCAGAACGTCTCTCGTCTTTCTGATATCTGATATCTGATAGATTCTGATATTGTGTTGTTGTAGAAATGTTATGTAACTGTTAACTTATAATAAATCTACATTGTGAAGCAACACTGAATGTGTTTGCTCTGAATTGGAAATTCAATTTTACAAGAAATACACTGAATTACAAGGCTGTAGAGAACAGTGTGCTATTGCAGACATATATACAAAGGTTTCAATTACATTATTTTAAGATAGTCGTGAAATAAAGCGAGCCGGTCTAAGGCATGAAAACTCCAGGGCTGAAAATGAGTCCCACTCCGGCCCTGATTGAACGTGCCCCTGTTTTGTGTCTAGCCTCGTCACCTGCTGTTGTGTTGCCAGTCCTTGTTGTCTTGTTACCCAGTGTTTCCCTTCTTATTGCAGTTCATTTTCCTGTCTTGTGATTGGCTCCTTGTGTATTTAGTTTGTGTGCTCCCATTGTCTGGTGTCAGTTTGTCGTCGTGTTCTGCGTCAAGAAGTTCTGCCTGTTTCTGGTGCTCTGTTTCCCAGTAAAAACTCTTCCTACTACCTCCTGAGCCCTAATCCTCGATTATAGCTCCTCTGAGGAGCCTCCTCGCTCCCCGATCTACGCTCCTCCATGTACATTTTAGGAATTGGGACGTCCTTCAACGTGGCGCGCTGAGAATGATTTCCGGGGTTACAAGCCGGAGGATCAAGGAGTCGAGGAGTTACACATTTGGTATTGGGGAAAGGCTGCTTGTCTCCTCTTCTGCATTTGGGTCCTAATCTGCAACTCCTGACATGTGACAGTGAATTGAAACACAACTACTAGGTTTAGGAAAAGATCATGAATCGGGTTTGTTTGTTACGTAACTTAACGAAACATACTTAACTTACGCAGCCTGTTCTCGTCAACCACACGTTTGAAAAGCTACGAAAAGTGAAGCACTGTTATTCCTATGGTTTCAACGTATTTTTTTGCTGTATGCACCACATTGACTGCTGCTGTATAAGAATGCGGCTGGCCGCAAGGGAAATGTGTGTTCCTTGGGATTGTTTTAAAGCAACACCGAAGCACTTTTCCTCTTCGGTCCCCCTACAGGTTGGAAGCGGAATTGTGTCCATTATGTCTCATTCGAATTACAGAGCCACTACCCGATCTGGCAAACTTGCATAGTGCGGCTATAGCCGATAGAGGGCCGCAAAGCGAACGCAGAAGTGCCGTTCACGAGTTGATGAACCACTGAAACGATTTTGGAAACATTATTTTAAGGTACAAAAGAATCTTCGTTTCGGTGCCTAAACTTAACTTTTGTCGTCGCATAACGCTCACTTTTTCTTTTTGCCTAAACTAACCGCAACCTCCACCGAAACAACCGACTACACACATCTACTAACTGCCGCTGATACGTGACCAAGGGTCTGTAGCCGACGACAGGAAGCTCTGGAGCGGCTTAAACAGCAAGCAACTGCCGCTCGGCGTCATGGAGCTCTGTAGCCGATGTCACGTGACCAGCCGGCGGCCTCTTAGTTTTCCTGCGATATCATACGTTTTAGTGTGCGTAACTTTTCGTACGATATCTTACGAACCCATTCGTGAGAATGCGCTGATTTACGTAAGTTAACTTAAGTCAGTTTTTTATTTAAAAAACAAAAAGAAATGGGGACACAAAATATTTCCTTATGTCTGCAATATTTGGAGTGCCTCCTCAGGGCTTGAAGCCCCAGTCAGCATAAAGAAGCTCTGTCGTGTTCCATTGTGAGGTGCCAGAGAGGTGTGTGTACAACTCTGTGGTAACTGTAGAACCCTCATGTATGTACTGTACAAGGAGGAAGAAACAGAAACTGCCCGGGGTTTTGTCAGGTTTTGTCATGTCACATCGGACAACAGGTCATGCCTCATGGGATTAAAAACAGGAAGTGAATCAAGGGTCAAAGATAGTCACCCTTCCTGACATCCCAGCAGAGACTGAGAATAAAGGTTATCTAATTTGTTTTGGACATTCTTGAGACTGTGGTATGTTGGAAAACACAAGTCATTGTAGTGAGGTGGTAAGTGAGGCATTACACTGTGGAGATAAGCCATTCAAATCTTCGTATATAACCTGCATCAATCCATTCATTTGTCCAGCAATTAACCTCAAATTGGCCTCTTAATTGGAAAATGACAAGTACAAAAAGTACAAATGAAGGTGTAGCTAACTGAAATGGTTTTTGTATTTACATTTTAAGGCCTTTTACACTTTAAAAATAAGATTTCTTCATACTTTAATGGATTTTCATGCATTAAAATAAACCCATGTTAACGAAAGCATGCAGATGATCCATCAAAAAGCCTCAAAGCTATAGTGTGCGACTTGATATTAATGAACGTCCGTTACATTCAAGCCATTGCCAAATGAGTTGATACAAAGCTAATTAAGACTATCAGCTCAACTCTCTCTGTATTTCTCAGTGTGGCTGTGTTTACAAAATGTAGTGTAGTTAGGCCACTTTCACACGCAGAAGCTTGAGTGATGCGTTCCATGTCACCGCTGAGGACAACAGCAGCGATCAGCTGTGGAGACGAAAAGGACATAAAAACTACAAGATAATTACCTCTTCTGAAGAGTCCATGTTATTTTTAATCCTCTGTGTCCTCCTTGGCTACTAGCAACTGCGCGGAGGAGGGGGGGTGGGGGTGGTGCGCGATCACAGAAGGCTTGTATCATGTGGATGCGCCGACAGTGTTGTTGTCATTACTTAGAATTCCTCATCGGGGAGACAGAAACTACGCACTGTAGCTTTAATAAGGTAGATTTACTGTATGATATGTATGTCTCTCTATCACCAGCGGAGTCAGTTGAACAGCCTGTACTCAAAGACAAGCAGGTCAAGATAATAAAGACTTTTAATGTGGTCAGATAACAGGCAAGGTTCAAAACAGGTGATGGTAATGGTTACTGCAGGGGAGTAGGGAGTAGGGATGGGTCTCAAGACCCGGTTCTATGAAGGACCCAGTTCCAAGCTTACACTTACAGCTTATACTGCTATCGAGACTAGTGGATCATATAACGATGTCTGAAAATAGATACGTGCACGAACCGGAAAAATGCTTTACGACTGATCATTTTCTAACCATAACGAGCAGGTAAAAGCTAATACTCGCACTGTTCCGCTGATGTCTTTGGTGTCTTCGTAGCCCTTACAGAAGGTTTTTTAATCCAGCCTTTAAACCCAGCGTTTTCCAGGGTCTTTGTGCAATATATCCAAACTGTTACATCTGAGATTGATACACTTTATGTCCATAATTTATGAATTTACCGTCATTTATCGTATTTGGCTTTTCCCATGATGCTCTGGGAGACCATTCTGACCAGTCAAAAGCTTGTTTACATCTTGTCAACCCAATGGAACGCTGGTCCGTCATTGCAGATGAAACAAAAAACGTATATAGTGAAGAGGAATCACCCGAGGGCAGAATAGTTAGCTATGACCGTAAGTTGTCAAAAATACCTTAAGGGCTCAGAGGGTTAAAACAAAAACAGCGGAACAATCACAGACTCACAGTTGTTGCAATAAAAGCAAACATAATTCTGTTAAGATTAAGAATTTGTTGTCTCGTCTTTCCACCAAATAATAGAAAATTATCGATAATGGTATCGATAGAGACTCGGATTGTTAAGCAGTCCCGAAAATGGTATCAATATCAATAAAAATGAACGATCCCCATCCCTAGTAGGGAGTATGTGGATCTAAAATGACAGGAGAGTTAGTGTGTGGCAGGAAAAACAGAGCAGGCAACAGAATGTGGACAAGTACGAGGGGTGTCACGATTTTTCCAAATCTAGGCTTCGATTAGACTTTTGATTTTAAGGTCACGATTCCATTCAATTTTCGATAAAAACTACACCCCGAGAAGCCATCTTTTGTAGGAGGTGATGGCATCAATCAACAACTTCCACATGAAATCAGGCATAAATACATAACATTCTTTCACATATCCATCACTATTTCGGCTATGCCATTGTTAGACTCTTGATTCGTGAAGATCAAGAGATCATGGGTTTTGTGCACTGACAACTGTCATTCACATTTTCAAATTCTCTTTTAAAAAGATAGGCGACATGGTATATCAAGTGTGATTTAACCGCCAAATTTATGTTGGAATATACCACACACTAAGGCCAATAAAGTCAAATTGAAATAATTTGTTTAAAATGTGGAAATTGCCGATCCGGCTTTAGTTTTCGATAATTAAAATTCAAAGCTCATTTCGATCAATTTTCAATTCAGAATTGAAATCGTGACACCCTTAATAACTGTATTAACTAACAGTGGTGGAATGTCATTAAGTACATTTACTCAAGTACTGTACTTAAGTACAAATTTGAGGTACATTTCAGAGAGAAATATTGTACATTTTGCTCCACTACATTAATCTGACAGCTGTAGTTACTAGTTACTTATTTTTGCATGCAAAACACATGTAGTTAATAAGATATGATTATTATATTATAAATGAAACTAGCCAACAATAACGGCCTACCAGTCCAGCTGGAATGATTAGACCATTACACACACAACTGTTTGGATCGTTTCCAGTTTCTAACAATGGGGGGATTTTTCTGCATTGTGCACTTTCACTGCACCTACATACTTTTACTTTATTACTTAGTATTAGTACTTAATCTGAAGGATCTGAACACGTCTATCACCGCTGTAAACTAGGCACGGTAGAAGTAAAAAGCAGCATAAGCGGCAACTTCTGGTAACTCCAAAGGAACACAGATATCATGAAAAACAGCCCCTATACAAAGGAAAAAGGGGAAGTTAAATGGTGGGCTCTGGTGTTGATAACAACACAAACATGACGGGAAAAGCTGCTGCTGCTGCTGCTGCTGCTGTGACGAGTAAATGCATCACCTCACAGAAAAAGAATTTGTCCAAATGACACATTCCTTCTTGATAAGCATATTTGTCATTCTTGGTCTTCTCCATGAGCAGGATTGACCTCAGCACACTGTAGCATTATTCATGCTGCTGGATAAACCTCAACAGCCCACTGTGTGGCAAGAGTTTCCAAATACTTGGTTTGTCACTCTCAACTGAAGTGAAAGACTAAAAAAGAAATCCGTTGGTTAATTAATTATTTTTCTGCTATATTACTGATATTAAAACATGTCCAGGTGTGTTTGACTCCTCCATATTCTATATTATGACTTTGCTCTGTGTTCTTACTTTGTTACATAATCTTTCCATTGCTCTGAACAGAATCATGCATTGTGTAAGCAACAGGATACACGGTATGATCTCTGATGGCAAACCACAAAGTAGAAGTTGAAAGGAAAAGGAATGGAAACTTTTTTTTTTTACTGTTTGGCCTGAGTTAACTTGCATGTGGTTGGAGTGAGTAAGGTGGGTGAGGCTACCGTGAACCAGACCGAATGTGCAGACTGAAGATTGGCACGCTGCATTCATGAACACACTTGCATTAACCTAGACACCTACACATGCACGGTTACATAACCTGACCAGTTCCTGCTGCTGACCCTCCACTAAACCAGACACAACACAAAGAGTCTGGAACACGTCACATACCTGCCCTCCAACACTGTAACCATCATAAATCTAGATATGCCTGGCAGTGATTTCAAAGATAACACACTGGACTCTGGCACCAATCTGGGTTTTGCCAGGAACCACCCAGTGTTTCCTTGCATGGCCTGGTGCATAGGCGTAGATTTAGGGAAGGATGTAGGGGATATATCCCCCCCCCCCCCCCACCCCCCAATATTTAGAAGAGGTCGATTTGTTCCCCCTTTTTAAAAAAAGTTTTTTTGAGTTTTTAAAATTGTACTTTTACTTAAAAAAAGGTCTGTAACGTTTCTGTAAGTAATCTCTGTAAGTATCTGTCAACAAACTAAAATTGAATGTCTTTGTACCATTATCAAATCGCAAAAGACTGTGATTTAATTAAATAAGTATAAATAAGATATTAAATAAGTATAAATATAAATAAGTATCTCCCCCCCGCTGTTAAAAAGTAACTTTTACTCTGAGTAAATTTTAAATGAGCTACAATTTTGCTTGCACTTAAGTAAAAGTTCATCAAAGTAATAGTACTTTTACTTAAGTCAAATATTTTTGTAATCTTTCCACCTCTGTCCGTAACAAAAAAAAAGTCACCGTTGACTTTACGTTTCACATAAGACACTAACACCAGTCTCCTGGGTGAAAGTCCTGTGTTTGTTTGACCCATCCAACACCCAACCTACCTCCCTACGCAAGTCGCCGCCTAACAACAAACGTAAATATGGGTTCTAAGCTGCTCGCACAATGGACCTATATGGCCGTTTTTGTGGCGAGGACCGTCTGCACATAGTAGGAATAATTTAAATATATATTCATTTGTTTGCACGTCAAGTCCTGACTTACCACCATCCCCGCCACTTCCTTCCTACCTGCAGAAGAGAGTGACTCACTGTCTCTTTTGAGCCCATTTGCACCACCCATGAGGGACCATGAGTCAGTGTTGTGCACCCTCATCTCCCATAACTTTGATAATAGTGTCTTGCAAAAAGACATAACAACTAGTCTGAAGTCTGCTGCTGTTTGGCACCGTGGGCTTGGCTGTGTGTTGGTGTGCACAAGCAAAACGCACATTACAATACATTTATATAATTAAATTAAGAAAACTTTCCACTGACAACACTCATTCGTTGACCCCCCAACCCGATCCCTCACCTAATGATCTAACCCCCAAAACAAGGATACAGGAAGTTTAATAGACAGCCTCAGTCTCTACTTCCGGGCACCGTTTTAATGAATCAAATTATTAAAAGAGTGCAGTTAGTAATGTAATGTGAAATGCACAAAGAGCTTGGTGATGGAGCGGATGTGTTTGTGGTTGGAGGTACGCTGCATGACCTTAGGATACATACGGATGGCAAATTAAAAGACAAAGTATAAAGGTGTCAGTAAAATGTTGGTCATAGTGACTCAAACAGTATTTCAATTTGAATCATAAGGTGTTGGCTACTGTGTAGTCATTGCTCAAACAAATGTGACTAAATTCTATAGATAACTTACTACACACCTATGAAATTCATGAAATGAACAAGGAAATGTTGGTAACACTTTACTTGAAGGTATCTACATAAGAGTGACATGACACTGTCACTGTCATGACACATGAACCCTAACCCTGACCCTAACTTGTCATGACAAAAACCGAATGACACTAAAAGAAGCGTTATGTCATAAACCTTTATGACTTGTTTATAATATTTATGACACACTCATGACAGTGTCATGTCACTCTTATGTAGATACCTTCAAGTAAAGTGTAACGGAAATGTCCTTTATGTGCCGGCGTTGAAAAAAACAAACGGGTAACATCTATAATATGTTTTGGTCCTGTGATTGGCTGTCAACATTTTGGAATTCTGTAATTCAGGGGTGTCAAACATATGGCCCGTGGGCCAGAGCCGGCCCGCCAAAGGGTCCAATCAGGCCCATTGGATGACTATGCAAAGTGTGAAATTTGCAGAGAAGTAATTAATTCCAATTCCAAATTTAACACTTTAATCTTAGAGATATCCAAGTTCTTTTTCTGTAAATTTACGACTTTAATCTTAGAAATTCTGAATTTAAAAACTTAGACTTAAAAGAAAATTCTCTGAAAATTACCCCTCTCTCCCGGGTCCGTTACATTATTTATTTTCCTACAATGGCCTTAGAAAGCTTCTGATCTTTCTGGAGTGGTTTACTGGTCTGGCTCACTTTAGATCAAATTAGGGCTATGTAGCCCATGAACTAAAATGAGTTTGACACCCCTGCTGTAATTGATATAGCACTTTGTTTAGGTGTTCATTTCACAAAATTGCCTCGCTTGTCTCTTCTTGGTATAGGCAATATGGACCCTTGGACTAACTAAAGTTCATAAAACATACAGTATATTGATCTTGCTTTGATCGCTGCAAGGAAGTGCATTACAATCCATACATAACATACACCCCATTTTGAATGAAATAAACGTCTTTCAAAAAGTCAAACTATTTGTATATGTGCACACGTATGCATATTGGCCGTCGGACAAAGGTAAAAGCCCTTGGATTTGCAGCATTCTCCCAAAAGATATTCCCCAGTTTGGTGTTTTTTATTTGTCATCTCTCACTCCTGTTCTCTCCTGATCTCCATCTTAAAGCTTCACCACAGCACAGCTGCTGTTGTGGCTCCCAGTGGCTCGTAACAGTGTTACACCCATGGACATGATTAGACCGATAGACTCAGCAGAAGCCATGCACACTGATAAACGTTCCAGGCTCCAGCTGTCAGACCGGGCTGCAGCTACCATCGAGGACACACATGTTATGACTCTGATGAAAGTTAGTCCTCTAAAAAAAGTCCTCCGTGTGCTCCAGTAGGCCTACACTTTGAGAATGAAACCTCTTTCTTTATCTAATCCAGATGTTATGTCGTCTGTATTCTTCTGGGAATTTGGCAACCTGAAGTGCAGTTTACACTTCATGTTATTTTATATAAAGATACTAAGATTTTTACACATCTTAAATACATTTTAAGAAATACATCAACAAATACATTTTTTCAAAAACTGACATTTTTTCCACCAGAATGTTTCTCGGAATAAAAAAACTAACTTTTGGACTATCGTGAGAAACAATCAGTGTTTACATGGAGTTTCATACAACAGAGGACTCCTGTAATAACTTTAGTCCCCTCCCAAATTAATCATTTTGCCCTAGCTCCATGGTATAACTCCCAAACCCGCAGAATGAAACAATCATCACGAAAACTTGAAGGAAAATGACGTTCCATCAATCTGGAAGACTTTTGTTTAGTCTGGCAGGACAGCGTGAGAGTGTGTAGGAAGGCCCTCAGAGCAGCCTACTACTCATCATTAATAGAGGAAAAAAAGAACGACCCCAGGTTTCTTTTCAACGCTGTAGCCAGGCTGACAGAGAGTCACAGCTCTATGGAGACAGGTTTTCCTCCAACTCTCAGTAGTGACCAGTGGTGGAATGTAACTAAGTACATTTACTATAGGAACTGTACTTAATTCCAAATGTTGAGCTAATTGTACTTTAGAGTCTTTTCTTTTCATGCCACTTTCTACTTCTACTCCGCTACATTTCAGAGAGAAATATTGTACTTTTTACTCCACTACATTCATCTGACAGCTTTAGTTACTAATTGATTTACATATAAAGATTGTTATAGTTTATAAAATCTGATGTTTTATTCTAAAGTAAACTAGCCAACAATATAACGGCCTACAAGTCCAGCTGAGATGATTAGACCATTAAACACACAACTGTTTTGATCCTCTCCAGTTTCTAAAATATGAGGATTTTTACTTTTAATACTTTAAGTACATTTTCCTGATGATACTTACATACTTTTACTTAGGTAACATTTTCAATGCAGGACTTTTACTTGTGACATAGTATTTTTACAGTGTGGTATCAGTACTTTTACATAAGTAAAGGATCTGAATACTTCTTCCACCATTGTTGACAAGGGAGCAGGGAGTGGTGATAAAGCGTGTTCGTCACAGAGGGGGAACTCTTCAAGAAAAGTGCTGCATGGGAAAAATGAGTAAGATTTTTATAAATAAATGCATCTCTGTGGCCTTCACTGGACATCACATGGAACTGTTTTTCCATGTGATGCCTGGGGGAACAGGAATGCACGGTTGAGTAATGGTAGTTAACACATAACCTACAATCAACAGGATGGTTCAGCTGAGTATGTGCTCCATTTATTAGAAGTAACTCTCTGTTACTCTCTCTGTTGTCGTTGTAAATCTGGCACTTTACTGGAAGTGTGCGGTGTTTTTTGAGCCCAAACTGTGAACGGAGCAAATGGAAGAATGTGCTCAGGGCCCAGCCTTGACATGTACTGACAACCAGTGGTGGAATGTAACTAAGTACATTTATTCAAGCACTGTACTTAATTCCAAATTTGAGTTATTTGTACTTTACTTGAGTCTTTCCTTTTCATGCCACTTTCTACTTCTACTCCGCTACATTTCAGAGAGAAATATTGTACTTTTTACTCCACTACATTCATCTGACATCTTTAGTTACTAGTTACTTTACACATTTAGATTTTTGAACACAACACATGTAGTTTATAAAATCTGATGTTTTATTCTAAAGTAAACTAGCCAACAATATAACGGCCTACAAGTCCAGCTGAAATGATTAGACCATTAAACACACAACTGGTTGGATCCTTTACACTTTCTAAAATGTGAGTAATTTTAGTTTTAATACTTTAAGTACATTTTCTACATTTGTTACTGACATACTTTTACTTGTAACAGAGTAGTTTTGCAGTGTGTTATAAGTACTTTTACTTAAGTAAAGGATCTGAATAGTTCCTCCCCCACTGCTGACAGCTCTGAGGGGTTGAACCTTCACCGTGCAGAGTGCAGAGGGAGATGGGATGGGAAACACAGCAGGGGAAAGGTGATTGAGGTTAAAGGGGCATGTTTGTCACAGCGCTGTGAGGAGTGAATCACTGAGGGGGGCGGGGTTCAAATGACAATCAAAGTTGGGCCCCGGCTCCTGTCGGAACATAGCAAAATATTGCCTCATGGGTGGCTGTGATTCATGTGATAGGGCTGTAGCCAGTGTTGTAATGTAACAAAGTACAAATACTTAGTTACTTTACTTAAGTAGAACTTTCACGTATCTTGTACTTTGTTGTTTATATTTCTGAAAACTTTTACTTTTACTCCGATACATTTCCTGAATGTAATGTATACTTTTACTCCGATTAAATTTCCCCTAAGCCTCCTCGTTACTTGCAAGAAATGTTTCCGTATGTTGGAGTGAAAGAAAAGCAAAAAAAGAAAGAGAAAGAGAAAATTCTGTTTCTGTTTTTCTCTTTGTTGATGTTAGACTTTGAGTTTGATGTTTAGGTGTGAAACCCCCGAATATTACTTTACTAAAAGGAAGCCACAATAAAGTTCATAATCAAAGTTTTGGTTATTTTTACCTCTAATAATTAAAGACATTTAGTTTCAGAAAATGACTTTTGATACTTAACTAAAGTAAATATCAGAGACTCTTACTCGAGTAATATTCTAAAAGGTGACTGTAACCTCTACCAGGCACCGTGGCTCTGTCCAGCGCTTAGCACCGCCCACGGCGATTGCGATTTTTTTTTTTAATGAAATGCCAATAAACCAGAGCACGTTTTTTCTCCCATCCCAGAATGCTGTGTGGACTAGCCAGCCCTTCCTCTGCAGCGCCGTGGAGGTAGGTCTGGCGATGCGAGACTACTAAAGGAGTTATTTATCTTCCGGTTATGGCACGCAACAGAGCGGACGTGTGTGGCTAGGCTCCGGCGGAATTAATATATTTCTACCTTTAGTATCTAAATCAAGCTATTTGTGACCCAAAATATTTGACAGGCCTAAGATACATTGCACATGATGTCGAAAGGTTGAGGTAAAGGCCGACCTAAAGACGACAAAAAGACGAGGGGGCGAGATGCTAACTCAAGAGGAGACTAGCCGCAATGAGAACCAAATTTTAACAGCCATACAATCCCTGAGGAATGACTTTTCCACACAGCTATATGAAGTAGTTTCATCCAACAGAGAGATAAAAGAAGCCATAGGGACATTTTCTGAAAGACTCACATAAGCAGAAACCCGCATTAGCACAGCGGAGGACCAGATAACTTCGCTAACGACCCTAGCCGATACCACCCGGAAAAAAGTCCAGAAACTTACCTCACAGATTGAAGACTTGGAAAACCGACAACGTCGTTCCAACCTGAGACTGGTTGGATTACCCGAAGGGTCGGAGAATGGAGATGTGCGTGCATTCTTAATGACATGGCTACCCAAGGCCCTTGACATAGAAGCAACGTTAACCATCGAGCAAGCCTACAGGCTGGGGAAAATGCCACAGATGCCTCAGATGACACAGGCTCAGCAAGGTCGGATGGAACACGGCCACGGATTCTCATGGTGAAATTCCTGACATATCGAGACAGAGACCGAGTTATGAAAGCAGCGCTTCTGAAAGGTGAAATCATAGTTGAGCGTAGCCGTGTCATGTTTTTCCCGGATCTCTCCACTGAAGTCCAAAGACAAAGAAAAGTTTTTGCTGGAGTGAAACAAAGCCTGCGCCAATTGCGTAAGGAGTATGGATTTATGTTCCCGGCTAAATTGCGAATTCTCCACAACAAAACCTGGCACTACTTCATTTCCGCAGCCCAAGTTGAAGAATTCATCCGAAAGATTAAGAAGGCGAACATCAATCATAACACACTTCAAGGGTCATCAGCTGAAGAGCGGAAAGTAGGCCTATCAGAGAACTTTGGCTAAGACTATTGTCATTTCAGATCATGCTTTACAACTTGTCAATTACACTGTTGAGGCAGCGACTATAAGGGCCCAACCATGTGGCGATTAAGCCCGCGATGGCTACATGATAATGAGTTCTTCAAATTAGTTGGAACCAATATTGATGTCTATTTTAAAGTGAACACTACTCAAACATCAGCGTCTATGAGGTGGGAGGCATTTAAGGCCTATATACGAGGGCAAATGATCAGTTATACAAGCAGCATCTCTAATAAACAGCACCTAAAACTGATAGCGTTAGAAAAAGATATCAAAGAACTTGAGACGGAAATTAACCTTAATGATACAAAAGAGACAAGACAGAAACTGGCCATTCTAAGAGCACAGTATAATGAATTCTCCACAAATAAAGCATTATATAGCATAATGAAACTGAAACAGACATTCTATGACCAAGGAGAGAAGGCAGGGAAACTTTTGGCCTGGTGTTTAAAATCAATGCAGAATGAAAGATCAATCATAGAAATTGAGTCAGAGGAAGGGATGAATAGTTCTTTCCAGTCATTCTATTCAAAATTGTATACGTCAGAAAGTCCAGCCACATCTAACACGCTCCACAGCTTCCTAGGTCAGATAGAAATACCGGTCCTATCAAAGAACGCAAAAAAGGAGCTCAACTTCCCAATTGTAGTGTCTGAGCTGTCAGAGGCCATAGAGTGTATGAAAGGAGGGAAAGCACCAGGTCCTGATGGTATTCCTATTGAAATATATAAAAAGTTTAAGCACATGCTGTTGGTTCCTTTATTGCCCATGTGTGAAGAATCACTTGAAAAAGGTGAGCTGCCATCATCATTACGGAACGCACTTATAACCTTAATATTAAAGCCAGGAAACCCCTTCACAAAGTGTGAATCCTACTGTCCCATTTCCTTAATCAACAATGATGTGGAAATAATAGCAAAAGTTCTTGCCAGAAAGTTAGAAAAACACTTGCCATCTATTGTTGCTCTGGATCAAAATGGTTTTATTAAATAAAGGCAGAGCTCTCACAATATCCGTAGGCTGATGAATATTATATATGCCAAGAAAGAAACACCTGATATGGCTGTGATAGCATGAATACCTATGGGAAGTGCTTAACCATTTTGGAATAGGCAGCTACTTCCTTAGTTGGATTAAAATCTTATAGCATGATTCAAGGGCTTCAGTAATAACCAACCATAGGGTTTCAGAACAGTTCTCTCTTTCCAGAGGTACAAGGCAGGGATGTCCCTTGTCCCCTCTCCTCTTCGTCCTGGCCAATTTAGCAATTGCGATTAGAAGCAACAGTGAGATAACTGGTATCAAAATTAATAATATTGAGAATAAAATAGGATTATTTGCCAATGACATAGTTCTATTTCTGACAAACTTGAAACAATCTATACCTACTCTATTAAAGTTAATAGGAACGTATGGCAGCTCCTCAGGTTATAAGGTTAATGCTTCTAAGTCTACAATCCTTTTTCTGAAAACATCTGAGAGTCCTCCACTATGTACACCTTTTAGGAAGTTAAAATCACTCCTACAATAGAATCCATGGTACCTACTAACTATAACCCTGTGGATGAGTCAGTAGTAGAATCTATTAACAGATGGAAATCTTTACCACACTATGATTGGACGTATTCATATTCTGAAGATGACTATTCTTCCTAAGTTCCTGTATCTTTTTCAAACCACCCCACTTGCTCCCCCTTCTAATTTCTTTGTTAAAATGAAACAAACTTTTTTGTAATTACGTTTGGAACAGTAGACGCTCAAGACTGTGCATGACCTTGTTGTACTTACCATATGACAGAGGTGGGTTAAAGCTCCTACTATAGGGCGGCCCAACTAAGGGCAGCCTCATGTTGGTTTGAACCCCAGTCACAGAGACAGAGGTATCAGTAACATTTCACATCTGTATGAGAATGATACTCTTTTAAATTTTAATGAGATTAAGCAAAAGTTTAGCGTCGACTCTAAACATTTTTTCAAGTATCTTCAGATAAGAAGCTTCATAACAAAGACACAGAACTGTAACAGTAAATCTTCCCTGTCCAAATTATTTCCGAACCATTATGGAGCAGCTGGACTAATGTCAAAATTCTATCAGATTATCATAGCTGCATCAAAAGAATCTTCAGAGGATAAAAGATTAGCATGGTGTTCAGATCTTACTGAAGGAATCACTGTAGAAGAATGGCAGGATATATGTCTCCAGTGCCAAGTACAAACGATAAATACAAGGTTCAAACTCCTCCAGTATAAATGGGTGATGAGAACATACATTACCCCAGAGTTACTACATCGCATTTACCCTAATACACCGGATACTTGTGTCAAGTGTGGTGTACAGAAGGGTAGCTTGTTTCACTGCCTCTGGGAATGTACCCTCATTCAAGAATTTTGGAAAGAGATTATTATAAGTATCTATGTTAATCAATGAACAACTTGCACTATGTCCCAAACTTTGTATTTTTGGATGTTTCCCTGCAAGCTGTACATTAAACAATAGCAGGAAGAAGATGGTTATATTTTGTCTTCTGAAGCTAAACATAAAATTGCACTGTCATGGAAATCAGTTCACAGACCAAGCAAGCAAAGCTGGGTTGAAGGGCTACTGCAATGCCTTGCCCTAGAGAAACTTACATATGTTGTTAAAGACACTTTTGTAAAGATGTGGGGCTCATTTATGCAGTTTCTGGAGGGGGGGGGAGGGGGTTTCATTACGGCTTTGTAGTCTACTGTTTTTATATATATAAAACTTTATTTTTTATTTTCAATAAGACCACTGATCACATTTTGGAATGTGGGAGCATTCTATATGCACACAAAGTGTGTCCATCTGTGCATGTACTGTACATGTTTGTCACTCCTTAGTGTTATTCTTTTCTTTAAACACCATGATGAGAGACAGTCAGTTACCATAACAGTAAAACATACCACTAACATCTCTACATTTGGAATATCTTCAAGTGCCTATTTGTACTTATTGATGTGCCTTGTTTTGTTCTGTTTTGTATCTTTGTATTGTAATTGAAAAAGTAAAAAAAAAAAAAAGGTCTCTTAACCGGGGTATGCGCACGTTGTTTTTAGCCGAGTTAAGGTTTATACATGGCGTTTGAGAAACCGGGGCATTGCCTTAACAGAACCATAATCCGTCTTTTAAGGCATGGCATCGAATGAGATGTCGATGGAATCACTTCCTTAGATTCAGCCACAGCATTATCAGATAGACGTCTAGTGTAGGAACTTGTGCCTATGGTGGCGTAATACCGAGTGAATCAGTGTTGATTCAGTGTCAGTCAGGATTGAAAATCGGATGTTTATGCAACATTTTACACATAACCAGTGCTTTCAATTTGGTTTCAAGGTCAAGCATCCGGGCAGTGAAAACTGCAGAGCAGGAGAAGAAGAATACCCAGAAGAAGAATGATGGATGATTAAGACGTGGCTCACATCATGATGTAAAGATGAGTCAAAAACATCTCAACACAGGGTGTCTGACACATCAGCTCAGTATGGAGGACTGTGTGTGTGTGTGTGTGTGTGTGTGTGTGTGTGTGTGTGTGTGTGTGTGTGTGTGTGTGTGTGTGTGTAAATTAAATTGGAAATTTTATATTTAGGCTGTTACAAGATATAACTGGAGCTCCACTGTGGGACTGTAGGGTCTATGTGTGGGACTGAGCTGAAACATCAGCAGCAGCAGTCAGGTGGGACGAGAAATAACACACACTCGTGCATTCACACACCAAACACACACACATATGCACTGGGCTTTGAATCACATGCCTCACCGTTTTTTTCTCAATCTTTTTCTCATTGGGACCAGAGGTGTAGTTGTAGTAAACTTAGCACAAAAAGTAAGGAAATGTGTGTTTGGTAGATTATTTCTCTGTGGTAACAATGCTTTTTGGCAATAAATCTTATACCGTTGGAAAGCCTGTTTAGTTCCCTTACAAATGGGGCCCCATTGATGGTGCCCCATTTGTAAGGAACATGCATTTGTGGGATGAGCAGCAGCGCTGAGTATGTGGGTTGCGCCCATGAAAAATTTGCCAAATCTTCTCTGCAATTGTCCTTCACCGTCAGGCCCGTTTGCGCTGGCGTCGGCAACACATGCACTGGAACCTGAACATGTGGAGGAACGTTATGTTCAGTGATTAGTCCAGATTCTGCCTACGGGAGTTGGATCGTAGGGTCAAAGTGTGGAGAAGACGCGGAGAACGCTATGCTGATTGCTGCACCGATAGAGGAACACCTTTTGGTGGAGGCAGTGTGATGGTGTGAGGCGGCATCTCCCTCACTGGAAAAACGAGGCTTGTCATCATTGGAGGCAATCTCAATGCAGAGAGATATAGAGATGAGATTCTGCAACCAGTGGCAATCCCATGTCTCCACAGTCTGGGACCGAACTCTATCCTCCAAGATGACAACGCTCGTACGGGGTTCATCAGAGACTACCTCCAGAATGTGGGAGTGGAGAGGATGGAATGGCCTGCCAGCAGTCCTGACCTCAACCCCATTGAACACTTGTGGGATCAGCTTGGGCGTGCTGTTTATGCCAGAGTGACCAACACAACCACGTTGGCTGACTTGCGACAAATGCTGGTTGAAGAATGGGATGCCATCCCACAGCAGTGTGTGACCAGGCTGGTGACCAGCATGAGGAGGAGGAGCCAGGCTGTTGTGGCTGTGTATGGTTCTTCCACACTCTACTGAGGCTCCTGTTTGTGAAATGAATACATTGTTAAATTGCCAATATGTCTTGTTTCTTCAAACTTCAATCATCCAATCCACCAAACACCAAACGAGTCAATGGCAGAATAAGCTGTTTGGCATTGGCAGAGATTTCATGGGCGCAACCCACATACTCAGCGCTGCTGCTCATCCCACAAAAGCATGTTCCTTACAAATGGGGCACAATTTAAGAGGGAACTAAACAGGCTTTCCAACGGTATAAGATTTATTGCCAAAAAGCATTGTTACCACAGAGAAATAATCTACCAAACGCAAATTGCCTTACTTTTTGTGCTAAGTTTATTTGTTTAAGTACTGGAGCGCAACTATGCTTGTAAAATTGTGGCTCGTTTACGGAAAGTTTACGTAACATTAGCTTAGCTATATCCAGAGTGCAATTTGTGTAAAAAGCAGAGGTAGGGGGGGTTGTTTTTTGATCATGCACAACAAAACAAAACAACCCGTTCTCACTCCCAACTCGTAAAATACGGACGTTTGGACAGTGGCTGTCAGCGTCTGAAGCGACGCAAAAAGCGCCGTTCTTCTTTTACTAAACCCAACCGTCGCTTTCTTCTTTTACTAAACCCAACCGTCCGTTCTTCTTTTCCTAAACCCAACCGTCCATTCTTCTTTTCCTAAACCCAACCGTCCGTTCTTCTTTTCCTAAACCCAACCGTCCGTTCTTCTTTTCCTAAACCCAACCGTCCCGTTCTTGTCCCACGTGTCATGGAAACGTAAGCCCACCCACGACCTTTTCCTTAACCTAACTGCGTCTTAACTAGTTAACAGTTAGCTATAGACTGAAGAAAAATAATTGAATTCACTGTGGCCCTCAAAGGCTCCCTCAACTTTTAAGGTGTAATGTTTTCTTGCACGTACTGAAGGAATGAGTTGACGTAGTGAAACAATCAACACACCTTAAATGTCAATATTCTTCAACCATTCCTTTTCGTTTTATTTTATCGTCTCCCTTGCATGACGCTTCAAAAAAATATGCATTTCAAATATTCTTATTTCCTCACTTGGAGAAAGCCCTAACCCTTTGTTCAAACTTTGGCAGAACACAGTGTGTTCAGCGTGGTTTGGCTTTATGCCATGCTTGTGCAGACTTTGCCAGCATTACCAGGGTGAACATAGGGTTCATTCCAAAGAGGGAAGGATCCAATAGTAGTGAGTGAATGTGGTTTTTACAGGAGGAAGCTGAGTGGCCCGGTGGTTAGGGGGCGATTAGTAACAGGAAGTTACTCATGGAAAATGAAAGTTACACACAGGAGATAATATGTGTGTTGCTGTTGTAGCTATTTATAGGAACGAAAAAGAAATGTTCTGAATTTGGACTATTTGGACCACTCATAGCTAAACGTAGTCACAGACAGAAGGTCTGAAGGGTAGCCTGTGGTAATCTGAATGCATAAGAGAGAGAGAGAGAGAGAGAGAGAGAGAGAGAGAGCTACTGACAGTCTCAAATCAGACCCAGATGTGAGTTTCATCTCAGTTACCAGCACAGAGATGATGTTTTTTTCAGGGGGAGGGGAGCTTCTGGCGCTTAGGCCCTGCATGTTTTCTCATAAGCCCCATATCTTTTAGGTTTTAAAATAAGCTCAACTTTGTGTCATTTCCCCTCAGTCTCCCGGACTCACGGCTGGAAATGATTTTTTTATATACAGTTGTGTTCAGAATAATAGCACTGTGTTTAAAAAAGTGAATAATGCTCAAAATCCTTAGAATATCTTATAATTCTATAATATCAATGCATTGGGAACACTGCTGCACATTCAATTCCAAATCAAAATATGACCAACATTGATCAAGTTTTTGTTAGACCTTTACAGAAAGTGAAGAAAAAGGAACGTTAGGCTGTTCATTTACACAGAATGAGCAGCATGCATGTCATGACTGTTGGGTCTGTTGGTTTTCTAGGACTCTACAACACTTACTAGTAAATTATTTGCCATGTAGAAATATCACTTCTACCAAAAAATTTGATTTATGAGGTTAGTGATGTTGGACTGCTATTATTTTGAACACAACTGTATATTTATTCATAGAGCTCTATACACACACACACACACACACACACACACATACATACTACCCTGTTTTTTATCTGTGTTTTTAAAAGGCGCCATGCTCGTAATGTCAGTCATGCTTTACATTTCTGTGTTTTGCTGAATGACAATAAAAGGAATCTTTAATCTTTAATCTTGACTGGAACGGCAAATCAATGGAGCAAAAATGTATATGACTGGGGAAATATCCTCATTCATTCTGTCAACTCTACTAAAAAAAAGGGTTTCAAGATTAGTAATGTTGTTTACTCCAAACTCCTACTCAGTGGCGACGGGGGGGGCCAAGGGTGGCCAGCGCCGCCATAATATAACCGATTTGTTTCCGATCGCTAAACAACAGTGGTCACAGCTGAAGCCACATGTGCAAAACTCTAACCACAGCAGTCTGTACAGAGGCAGGTCATGTGGACCAAACTAGTTTGTTTTTCAAAACTCTACACACTTACAGTATACCATGGTGTTAACCACAACCTGCACAACACTGTGGCTCTACAGCACTTTGTTCACATGCTAACACACTGCTGTCCAAACTGTTAACAACACATTCAAAACAGAATGGATTTCAGCCCAGTGCATTTCAAACACTGCTGATTGCAATTTCAGCCAAAGGCCTAAGCAGGTCTCTTGTTTTAGACTTGTTAGGTCTAAAACACATACTGTGTATATAGGGAAAGCTCAGAAAGACTTTTTTTTTCATTAACAGTTATACACTGTACCGTTTGAGAGAAAACAATGAACCGATAAAAGAGCAAAGACATCAATATGTCCAGGTTAGATATTTGAGGTTACATACACAGCTATAAACTAGCTTTACGACAGTAAAACTGGGCACTTGCAGAAAGTAATGGAGGTGGAAGCAATGCAAACACCACAGTCATTTGTATTTATGTAGAGATGATGCAGGTGCATGGCAGGAGAGGACATCCAATGTGATGATCAAAACGTGTGGCCTGATGCTGGAGGGGGGCAGGATTAGCCCTACTATTCTTTGTTACTATTACATACCTTTAGTGTGTAACTTTTGTTCTAGTTATTACATGAATTACTACAGATGAAATAAAAATCTATTGAATGCTGATTTTCGTTCTTTATTGTTAACCTTAAAAACTGGTATGTTATGAAAAGAAATTCACGGGAAAGAATTTCACTCTTCTTTAAAGAAAATATAGTAGTGTAAAGTCACTCAAATTATTGATAACTGACAGTGCGTGTTATCTAGATGAGGGTTCGTAGTGTTTGGCTGCACTGAGCCTGTTTTGAGTTGAGTTGTGTTGCTGTGAATGAGTTTAGCACTCTTTAGCTCAGGTGACTGTCGGTAATGCAGACTGTGGTTAGAGTTGGCTCCAGTTGTGCCCACTGTCGTTTAGCAATCGAAAAAAAACTGTAAGCATCGACCCCCCCCTCTGGCCCCCTTAACTGTGGCAAATATTTTCATACATTTTTAACCCCACTTTATCCTCAAAGAGGGGATATTATTCCTGTGCAGTGATAAATAAAATGTAGGTTAACACTAAATAAGTATTCTTGTGTTAATTGTTATGTGTATTATTAGTCTTTTGTAGAACTAAGTCTATGGAGGGTTGGTGGTACGTAACAATTGTGCTTAATATATTTGGTAACCCTAAAATCACATGTTTCTTGGCTGAGCCCCGCATGTTTACAACTTTCAATTTCCAGGCATTAATGTGGATTGTGTAAGGATGGGATTTTTGCAGTTATGCAACATTGTGATTAATAACACATTTCAAGACAACATGCCAGGGACATGAAGTGCTTTCTGAAACAATAATCTTAGTTTGACAAAAAATAAATAAAATAATAAAAAAAAAACCTCAGGGTCACCTATTAGCTTTTTGAATCACTTAACTAGGCCTCAATATATCTCCTCAGGGATTGGAGTTTTGGTGTTCAGATTAAATAGCATGGACATCTTGTGTGCAGAAATCAATCACCAAAGTATGTAATATTATGGCTTCTTAGCGCCACTCTGTGGTAGCATATTGTTACTACAGAACATCCACTGTGAGCCATTCAAATCAAATCCGATGTAGTTCGTCTGTTTGCTGTGATTTGCAAAACGGAGCGTGAAATGACTTAATATAAATTAACATACAATTAGTAGCTAACAATACGATAGTGTATATGCAATTGTCACTTGTATATGATAGGTTTTGTCGGCGGAGTTAGACAGGCGGCGCCGTGGCTTAGTTGGTTAAAGCGCCTGTCTAGTAAACAGGAGATCCTGGGTTCGAATCCCAGCGGTGCCTTTTGTTCCGATTGCGTTTTTTCTAATGTTTTAACTTTACACGAGGAAATATCGACTTTCTTTAGCTCCCATAAAATAATCTCGTCTGCTTTTTACCACCTTCTTGTCTTCTTCACAGAATTTAAAAAACGCTGCGAGCAGGGTTCGAACCTGCGCGGGAAGATCCCATTGGATTTCAAGTCCAACGCCTTAACCACTCGGCCATCGCAGCCCGTGACTTTATTTTACTATGCTTTTCCTTCTTGACTCGTCTAGATTGCGATATAGGCCGTCTACATATTACTTATAGTGATATACACTATTTATGATATGAATAAAGGCCTGGCAATTAATGTTGAAGTAACGTTAGACAAGTTACTGGCTGATCTGATGAAAACTCTCCCATTTCCTGAGCATAGAGCTCATGGAGGAAAACAAAACTAAAAAGTGGACTATGCTGTATGCTGGAGAGCTCATTCCTTTTGCTGTTTGGGTCATCATTACTGTAAATTCTCCATAAAAAAACCCTCCTCTTTATATTTAGTGGTGGAATGTAACTAAGTACAGTTACATTAAACATCCATGCATCTATCGCTGCGCGATCACGGAAGGCTTGTATCATGTGGACTCACCAGTTTTGTTATCATTACTTAGAATTCCTCATGGGGGGGCGACAGAACGGACTAGAGCTGTAAGTGCGGTTGGAAAAGGGTGATTTTTGCTTCGGTATCTGATGCTGAGAAACACTGACCAAGCGTCAGTATTTTACGAGTTGGGAGTGAGAACGGGTTGGTATTTGCGCATGCACTTGCACTTTGCTTAAACACTCATGGACACTTCTGAGCCACACCCAGTGTGTTGCTAAGGTGATCTTTAGGTGAAATGTGTTGTATGCCGGTACAAAGATCAGTGAGTCATCACCTGATTGGCACTCCCCTGGGGTGTTTCCATAGGTATCACGTAATAGGCTAATCATGCTCTCTCTCTATATATAGAATGTTAACGTATGACCCTATTTTGGTGTAGACTGAGCTTATTCAGCTCTTCAGGTACATTATGTTACACTATGAAAGTGCTTTGCAGCACACACACACACACACACGCTACAGTAGCTACAGTTAAAATACAAAGGCCTATATACAATTCTCTCACAGAAAGCTGCTCAGTTAGTAAACTTTTGAAAACGTTAAAAGAAACTTCAAAAATGTCGAAACAAGCGACAAAAAGATTGAAAAAAGCGACAAAAGCATCGGGAAAAAGCGTCCCAAAGGTTAAAAAAAAAAGCCCAAAATGTTTTTTTAAACCCTTGTGTTGTCCTCCCGTCCACCATGAACTTGTCCTACTTTTTTCGTTGTCTTCCCCAAACCTCTATATATGTGCGCCTGCTCTACCAACTGAGCTAACCCAGCCACTTCTGAAACCATTTAAACATGTTTGTTTTTTTCAAATGCTATAAAATTAAAGAAAACACCCCAAATTCAATGACAGTAATCATTCATTTTACCTGCTAAGATTGTTGTATGAGTTCCATACAACGGGCATCCATGTTATTTTGGGGCAATTTGCTTAAAAAAAACCCATATTTCTGATATAAAAAAAAAAACTAGAAAACCTGTCAAATTTGACCCGAGGAATACATAAGGGTTGAACTGTCGATGCAAGAAGGCATTCACTCCTACTGCATACTAGCAGCGTGGCTAAATGCTATCCCCATGGGTAACACAATGGAGACACAAATAAACTTCAGCCCTGAAATAAATACTACATTGCAACTGTGACCCAAACCACCCCCCTCATAATTAGGCTACACCAAATGGATAAGAAACCATACAAGTCCTTGCGTTATAGGAGTTCCCATCTGTCTCCGTATCTTTACGAGACTGGGACTTCCACACACACACACACACACACACACACACACACATAGATAACTGACTCATGTTGTTGTTTTTTTATGATTGTTTTCCATGAAGTCCAGTCCCCACCTACTGATGTTAAATGATAATGCTGCCATGACAAGTCAAAACAGAACGGCTTATTCATTGTTCAAATGATTTTACTTATTTTCAAATGATGCACAGTATTCTGTGATTATCATTTTCAGTTGGCCAGTACATTAAATATAATCCCAACAGTGTCACTGTAACCAAGAAGAAAGCATAAAACAAAAGCACTTTGCACTCATACTTATGTTCAAACATAAGAAAGGACACAGTGTGACTACTTGCCATTTATTACGCCTGTGGGTGCCAGGTTTAAAGGGTCATTTCGTTTTTGTTTTTCCATTTCCCCATTCATTTGTGTCTAATAGACTGATGTAATAGTGACAAAAGCTTTGAAATTGGTCCAGTATTAAGTGTGATTGCAGTGACTGAACCAAGCTTGCTTTTTGACCACTAAAAGTGATTTTGTGATTTTGTTGTCAGACACTTTTAATTACAATCTGAGCCTGTCAGTGGCAAAGAAAAATCACTTTTGGTAGACAAAAATCGAGGGTGCACAATTGCCCCATTATGTCACAAGAAAACTGTAATGCCGTAATTACCTAGAGACTGGCATGGTTTTATGTCGGTTAGCCTAATAGCTGGTTTGATTTGCATTGAGAGATGATTTTATGGAAAGTACCCCATGCTAATCTCTAGGTATGGTGAAGGGTATGTGATGATGTGGGACTATTTTAATTCCAAAGGCCAAGGGAACTTTATCAGAATGCATAGTATCCTGGATCCATGAAATAACTGGCCTTTAAAAATAAAAATCTGCCTTCCTCTATGGGAATTTAACATAGGGGTGTACTTACTTATGCCCCCCGTATTTTAAGAACATTTATTTATTTATGATATATTATTCATTCACAAAGAAAATTGGTGTCCTTAAATTAAGGCATTAAGATCAATTTCTAAAAGATGATTTTTTTATTCCTCTTTTTATATATACACAGTGCTGCTCATACGTATTCATACCCATGGTCAAGTTGACTAAAAAGAGGAATAAAAAAATCATCTTTTGGAAATTGATCTTAATGCCTTAATTAAAAAAATGAGGAAAAATCCGACCTTTTAAGGATATAATTTCTTTTGTGAATTAATAATGTATTGTAAATAAATAAATGTTCTTCCTTAAAATACAGGGGCCATAATTATACATACCCCTATGTTAAATTCCCATAGAGGAAGGCAGATTTTTATTTTTAAAGGCCAGTTATTTCATGGATCCAGGATACTATGCATCCTGATAAAGTTCCCTTGGCCTTTGGAATTAAAGTAGCCCCACATCATCACATAGCCTTCACCATACCTAGAGATTGACATGGTTTTATTTCAGTTAGCCTAATAGCTAACTAAGATAAGATCCATATCAATGCAAATCAAACCAGCTTTAAATTGACAACCGCCAACCTGCCAAATGCCTGTAAAAATTAACTTTGGCGGGTAACATTGCAAAGTTACGAGCCAGTTTGGCCGATAATAAAAGCAACAAACAACAACGCGTCTGTATGAATCAGCCGGCTGCAGAAATGTTGCCGGATTGGTCTGTTGTCTGCCAAGAAATTTGGGCGGTTTTGTGTGTGTTTGGCTTGGAAATGTAATCTTTATCTGGCAAAACTGCTCGTAGTAATAATCCTACATTTCACATGAATACCATGTTGGGATGTGTCGTACAACCGTTGGCTACGTGTCTAGCGTGCGGTTTTGATGAAATTAAGTAATTAAGTTGTAAAAATGTGTTGAAATTAGTAAGAAATTTGGCTGGTGGAGCATCTGATTGGCTGGTCATTAATTTAAAGCCCTGGTTGTCAGATTCTAGAACTACCAACTCTCTTTAGTGGGCTGGCTCAGGTTGGCCTTGGACCAGCTCTTAGTTATGCTGTTATAGTTTTAGACTGTTGGGGGACTTCCTTTGACACACTGAGCTCATCTCTCCTCCCATCTGTGTGCATTCATGTCCCAGAAATGCTTGTCACTACCTTATCTCTAGGGAGTCCTTGTGTTTTCTCACCTCCCCAGTTTTCCTTGGATTGGGGTGGCACCTAAATCATGGTTGGAGCTGCCGCTGTGGTCCTATTATCTTTATTGGTACTAATGGTAATGGTAATTGCCACTGTGCGTCAAACCAACTGCTATAATTATTATGAATCACTTTTCTCTATATCTGTATATCTGTTTATGTGCCAGTAAAAAAGGATGTTTTTCCTCGCCACTGTCGCACCAAATGCCTGCTCGTGGGGAATGATTGGGTCTTTGTAAATTATTATGTAAACTATGAAGCAAATGCTAAGAAGGGTTGAATCTATCCTGTCAGATAGTTCTCATCCCTTACAGGCTGAATTTCAGATGTTCCCATCTGGATCACGCTCTAAACTCCCAAAACTCAGAACCAACAGTTATAAACAACTCTTTTGTACCTGCAGCCATTCTACTTCTCAGTTCTATAAAGAACCATATATAACTTATTGACTTACTATTTATTGATTGTTTACTGTGTTTTATTGTTTTTATACTATGCCTGCAAGGTAGGCAATCTCTGTATTGTGTGTATGATTGTGTGTGATTTGTACTATACTATCTGCTGCACAACAAATTGCCCCATTGGGGGACAAATAAAGTAACCTGAACTTGAACTTGAATTTATAGTGTGGAGTTGACCTACTCTATCTGTAAAGTGTCCTGAGGTAACACCTGTTGTGATTTGACACTTTAAATACATTTGAATTAAATTGAATTGTAAGAAAAACGAAGTGAAAATATTGTAATGTAATTTCCCCCCCTGGGGATCAAACAAGTATCAATTATCAATTATTATATCAAGTCTCTGACAGCTGATTTTCTGAGTGTACAGGAACAACCGGTGGCCTCTTGGACACAGGAAAGTAGAGTTCAAGTAAATGGAATAATACTTGTAAAACGAACAGTATGGTCCCAGCGATTAGATCTCCCTTTTACAGATAAAGCTGAGCAGTGTGAGCGTCACTGGTGATGGAGTGAGTCCGAGGTCAAAGTGCACACAAAGTTAAGTCTTTGGAAAACAGTTTAATTAGCTTTTTCTTAGAAAACGTAGTGTAACAAAGCAAGCCTTATTCTCACACACACGCCAATATACAGTACATTCTATAAATATGTGTACGTGTGGTCAAACTATTCAGTTTATTGCACAATGAGCTCTATAATGTCTTACAGTACAAGTTTGTATTTGTAATACAGTGTTTGATGGGCATCCCCACCCACCTTGAGAACTGCTGATAGTTCAGAGAACACACACACACACACACAAACACACACACACACACACACACACACACTCAAGAAGAACACACCCTGACCCTATCGCTCACAGTTACTGATTTACACATTTTACAACAGCAAGAAATGCAGCAATTCAGCATCCACACCACCCACCCAACCCTACACCCCCACCCCAATCATCCTAGTCCTCTACTGTATATAAAGTCCTCTGCTCTGTCCCTCTGTCTTCCTCTCCTGCTAACTAGCAGTTAGCCATGGATACACTAAAGTTTATGATTCTGCTCTTATGGATGTGTGGAGGACAGGCACAGCACAGGTATGTCACCCCCCCCACCCCTCCGCCAAAATCTATCAATATTGTCATCTCTTTCTTATTAATGATTCATGATTTTGTCATGCCGTCACATCAAAAATCTGTTGCAATCATATGAAAAACGAAGCACATTTCTAAAAGTATGAGTAGAATTAACTGCTTAATTTTCTGTCAATCCACTAATTAATTGCAATGCTAATTATTCAAATCTTTTTGCTTTTATTGCACTATTTATTTAGAAGTGTTTCTGGCGTTTGGACTCAGTATTTCTAAAGTCCACGCGAGTGATTGACTTGAATTATTTCCAAAGCCTTGTGAAGGCTGCTGTGTTGTTTCAGACCCTAGTGTTGGTGGTATTAGTGTGAATTCAATCCCAATTAAATCCCTGTAAAGATAGTGCCTTAAGGAATAGTGAGTTTATGGGGGATGTTTTTGTACTCAATTATGTTTTGATATCATACCATATTATACTTTTTATCCACTGCTTACACGCAGATTGCAAATGGTGGCAGTGTCCCGTTTTACCAGTCCTACAGGGCTCACGCACGGCTCAAAATGATGCTTCATGTTTTGATAAATTGAACTTGTGCTGAATATTCATATTGCTAACTGCAGGCTGCATGTTGCAAATTTGATGAAACATGCTCTTGCTTTTGTTGACCGAGCCTTTACGTAGGATTATTGCACGGCTTTGTTGAATGCTCAATTCTGATTGGTCAGTTACGGCAAACAGAATAACAGACTGCTGCTGTGGACGCATCCCTGATCATAGACTCTGTGGGACAATTTTTCGATCAATAAAATCATTTTTTGATCAATATTTTGGGTCAAATTGTTGATTAGTTTAAGTAAGTAGCTGTGTAAAAAGCAGGTTAATATAGAGCGAGCGGGTCATTATTCCAAATTAAACTCTTCCAGGGTGATTCAAGAACCGTCCGCATTAACCTGTTGGGGTTTGACTCACAATAATGACCCGTTTACTCTATTATTATTATTATCTCTTACGTGTTGATGTTTTCTTACATTTTTTATTATTTTTTATCTTTACATTGAGGTAAACAACCTACTTTTTGTTCAACATTAATCTGAATCTGTTCCTGTATCTTTCTCTTTTACAGCCTGCAGAAAACATACAGAGATGGTAGGTTGGTTTTAATTATGCCATAAAATCATAAACTTTAATGTATATGTGAACATATATACATATATATGTAGTTAGATGGCATGTTCCCATAGAGGTGAGACAGTAGCACAGCATGTGACTTCACCGCACTGTCCTTGGCATGGATGTGGACTTTACCTCTTTACAGCTCCTTATCGTCACTATCCTTAACTAACATCCACTTTTACACTGCGCAAATGTGTTAACACAGCCCAAACAAACTGCACATTTAATTCAATTCAATTTTATTTATAGTGTCAAATCATAACAGAAGTTATCTCAGGACATTTTACAGATAGAGGAGGTCTAGACCATACTATAATTTACAGAGACCCAACAATTTCCCAAGAGCAAGCATTTGGTGCAACAGCAGCGAGGAAAAACTTTTTTTTAACAGGCAGAAACCTCGGACAGACCCTGACTCTTGGTGGGCGGCCACAGAAATATGAATCACAATAATTATAGCAGTAGATATAATGGAATGACATTATGAACAGTGGCAATTATAGTAACAGTAAAGATGATAGAACTATGACTAATAATAATAGTAGCAGCAGTGCAGGCCGTAGCAGGGCGTAGAGCAGGACCACGGCAGCAGCTGCAACCACGATCCAGGTGCCACCACAATCCAAGGAAATCCACGAGGCGAGAAAGCATAAGGACTCCGGGGAATAAGCTAACTTAGTAACTGTAGCATTAATGGGACATGAATACACACAGATGGAGAGAGAGAGGAGGAGAACGGAGCTCAGTGTGTCATACAGTAGGAAGTCTTAAACTATAGCAGCATAGCTAAGAGCTGGTCCAAGGCAAACCTGAGTCAGCCTAGCTGACTAGTCTAACTATAAGCCTTATCAAAGAGGAGAGTTTTAAACTTACTCTTAAATGTGGAGACGGTGTCTGTCTCCAGAACAAAAACTGAGACCTGGTTCTAGAGAATAGGAGCTTGGCAGCTGAAGGCTCTGGCTCCCATTCAACTTTTATTTTTAACCTATGTGATCTCTACTAATCTATCTGTCTACCTGCCTGTGTTGTGTTTGTGTTTCTCCAGCAGCAGTGCTGACCTCCTGCGACTTTAACAACGACAGTGAACCATTCTGCAAGTTCCTTCAGGATAGCACAGACAACGGTGACTGGACCCGACAGAAAGGTCCAACCCCGACACCTGGCACTGGCCCCAGTGGAGACTACCCTGATGGAAGTCAGTCCTGAATGCATGGTTTATTTCATATATTTCATTTCTGTGCACTTAACTCATTGGTAACCAGCCCATAATTGAGGTTGATTTAGAGTCCTAGGATGGAACCACTGACTTCTGATGATTATAAATACACGTCTTCCTTCTGTGTCAATCTGTCTGCAGAGGGCTTCTATATCTACCAGGAGTGTGACAATGTGTCTAATGGAAAGAAAGTTCGTCTGCTGAGCCCTGCCCTCTCATCATCAGCATCTCAGATCTGTGCCCAGTTTCGATACTACATGTACGGCTCGGACAGTGCGAATGTGTTTAGGGTTCTGGCTAGGAGGCCTAGCAGTGAAGAGGAGGTCTGGAAGAGGACAGGTATCCAGAGTCCATCCTGGCTAAAGGGCTCTGTCACCGTATCCAAACCCAGCAGTGAGAGCATTACCGTGAGTGTTCGCAGGTCACTGTAGATGTTGTTTTAACCATCAGTAATAAGGGACTTATAGATGAGAAGCAATATGGCAACTGGGATACAAGATTTGGTCATGAAGGGGAAAACAGATATTCTCACAGTATTCACAGTTAAAGACTTAAAAAAAAATGTACATACTATAAAGTCTACTGACAGGTGCATTGGAAGGCTGCAACTAACGATTATCTTCATTGTCGATTAATCTGTCGATTATTTTCTCAATTAATGAATTAGTTGTTTGGTCTCTAAAATGTCAGAAAATGGTGAAAAATGTGGATCAGTGTTTCCCAAAGCCCAACATGACGTCTTCAAATGTCTTGTTTTGTCCACAACTCAAAGGTATTCAGTTCACTGTCACAGAGAGGAGAATTAAAGGTGCTATAGATAGGATAATGAAGATCCAGGACTTTGCTAAAAAATGTTAACATCGACAACTTCTCAGTCCCTCCCCCCTTTCTGCTAAAGCCCAAAACGGTCTCCTAAGCCCCTCCCCCCACAAGGGAGAATGTGTGTGCATGAGCAGTGATTGACACGCAGTTAGACACCCCCTCCCTGGCCATGATTGGTGCATCTGAACAGGGAGTGGTGGATTTTTGCAAATCGCACTACAGGCTGTAGGTGGTGGAGGAGCCGGATTCATGTAGTTCTACTCAAACATAGGGTCAGTTTCAGCAAATATGACAGAAAGTTAGTTTTATAAGTCTTACCTACTGCAGCTTTAAGAAGCTGGAATCAGAGAATTTTCACACCGATTAATCGATTATCAAAATAGTTGGCGATTATTTTAATAGTTAATCAATTAATCTTTGCTGCTCTAGTGCATTGCATTAAAAATTCTTGACTGAAAAGGTACTAAAATAATCTTGCACAGTGTAAAAAAAATCCTTTTTCAACTCACTTTTCCACTACTGCCATCAGGAATATCTTCCTCACAATTAAGTCTGCATCACTTGACTGACTTTCACGGATCTTTCTAATGCACTTCCAATGGAAGTGATGGGGGGGAAATCCCACAGTCCTCACAAAAATATATTCCTCAATCTTTCTGAAGCTGATATCATGCTTCAGCAGTTAGACAAATCAACTGGATTTTTTTATAAAGCCTTTTCAGCATTAAATTCCCTCTTTGACTATCCCTCCAGGACACCATTTGCACCATCCATTATTTTCATGAATCAGAACACCAATATTGCTTAAACTCTATAAAAACAAAGCTATGCCTCATGTCAGTAGCCAAGTTTTCATCTAAATTTAGGGCAAATTTTAAATGAATAGCCAAAAAGTTGGCAAAAGAAAATGTGCGTTTCCTTCCCCTGCTGTTATGTGAATATTAGGGAGCTACTGTAGGTGCATCAAGATAAACACTTGTTGGTGCTAATCCTCCAGTCGGGTGCCATTAAAACATCCAATTGCAGAAAAGGAGGGAGCACTGAGATGATGTCATTAAAAGAGCTCCAGTCAAACCACAAACATACGAAAACGATGTTGAAAACGTTATAGAAATATGACATTTACATTACACAACAGTCTCCTTATCGCTCCACGCTGATCTGATGTTTTCATCTGCAGTTTGCTTTCATCGATACACCAACCTTTCCATCTTGGCCGAGCGTAAAAACTTTTCTAAGATATTTGACAGTTTTTTTCCTTCAGTTCAACTTTGTTTTTTAAATTAACAAATTACACATAAAAACAGGTGGATGGAAACGCACATATTATCTTTGAAAGAAAAACTACAATGTTGAGCTACATGAGCTACATTTTACTTGCGGAGTAATTTGCCATGAGAATTCATCTAATCCAGCCAGACTGCAAAACTGAAATCAATCTACTGTATATCTCAAATGCAATGTTTTGCATACAGTACAACTGCTGTATTCATATCTTCATGCAGGGTTATAATGTATGCTCTGTGTCTATAGATTGTGTTTGAGGCTCAGAGAGGCTTAACTGATTCCTGTGACACCGCTCTGGACAACATCATCATCACTGAAGGAGCATGTCCCTGTAAGCACACACACACACACACACACACACACACACACACACACACACACTTAGACACCACTGCACAAACACAAATTGCTGTATTAATGATTGTCCAAATGTTTTTTTCACAGCTTGTGTTTCTGGCTGCGATTTTGACACCGACCAATGCGGGTGGACGAGTCATGCTGAGCATCCTGACTTATTTGGCTTTGAACAGTGGTCCGGGCAGACGAACACTGAAGGCACTGGCCCTGATGATGACTTCTCCAAACCTGGACGTAAGTGGCTGTGTTGAATGACTTTGTGTCACAGAGTCTGGCAATGTATATATAAAACCATCAAGGCAACAAAATGAGTTGAGAACATCAAATTCATATTTTCCTTCTGACCCTGTGTTCATGAATAGGTGTCATAAAAGCTTCAACTAAATGGTAATTGTTTATTTTGACCTCTTCCATATGTAGTTGGCTCCTACATGTTGATGGATTCTGCGGAGGCTGTCCCTGGAGCCAAGTCAGAGCTCAGAAGTCCTGTAATAACCCCCACGTCTGGATGTCTGGACCTCACCTTCCACTACTACCTGTACGGCACCAGCACCACGATGGAGCTCAGCGTCCACACCATCACTCCAGGTAAAAGACTGCATTTATCATAATGATGAATGATGACTGAAAACAATGAAACAAACAGACAGGAACACACACAGCATGAAAATGATTATTTTTCACTTGAATTTGTTTTTCTGTCAACCAGGTGGAAGCCTTGGTCCTGCTCTCTTCACTTTGAGGGGGAACCAGGGTCAGGGCTGGAAGCCTGCAGAGGTCCAGTACTTGGGAACTGCTGCCATTCAGGTAAATACTAGAACTTTGTGTGTCTCTGTACATGTGTATGTGTGTGTTTGTGCATAGGTTCACATTAACCTTCTTGTTACATTCATATGTATTTCAGTTTGTGATTGTGGGTACCTTTGGAGAAACTCCTGAGACAGATATTGCCGTTGATGCTGTGTGTGTCACGGCTTGCAAAGGTAAGAAACTGAGCCGAGGGAATTCAAGTCACTCTCTGCACCATAGGAAATATGTCTATGATGTGTCAATAGTTTCATGAGAAACTATTTGCTTTTCATTTATAGCTCAGCCAACAACTCCTCTACCACCAATAACAACTCCAACAACACCAAAACCAACAACTCCAGGACCCTCAACTCCCGGACCATCCACGCCAAAACCATCAACTCCTGGACCAACTACACCTAAGCCAACAACTCCTGGACCAACTACACCTAAACCAACAACTCCAGGAACAACCACAGCCAAGCCACCAAGTATGACATGTCCTTAGCCAATTTTTTGAGTTTGGGTTTTGAGTTTTACACTAATACTTCATTCAATTCTTTCGTTCTTTCTCACATCTGTTTACCACATTTTTATTCAACCAACTTGTTTCCTCTGTGCTGTACAGAACCATGCCCTCCTGATGCAGATTATATAGAATGTGGCCCAGCTTGTATCCCCACCTGTATGGAACCCTCCACCAACTGTTCTGGCTCCTGTATCAGTGGCTGCTTCTGCAAACCAGGGTTTGTCTTCAAAGGACGGCACTGTGTGCCATTGGAGAAATGTGGCTGTCTGGACGGCCAGAATAACTATTATGAGGTCAGATATACCCATATGCATGCATTCCTGTTAAGCAAAATATATATAATTGTTAGACAGTAAATGAGAAAAGATTGTTCTGTGTAGTTCTTGTGACACACAATGCACCCTGCAACTATTGATCCTTTGTTCAATTGTGTTTTAGCCTGGCGAGATCATATTTGGAGATGGCTGCTCAAAGCTGTGTCGCTGTGCAGGGAACTACTCTTTGGAATGTGTTGATAACTCCTGTGACCCTACTGAAGAGTGCCGCCAGGTCAATGGTGTTTCAGGCTGCTATCCTAAAGGTAATGTCTGGTAGACATCTAACTTCAGATCGACCTTCTGAAATAAACTAATTTGGTCCCAAATGACCTGTTGTTACTATCTGCTGTATTCTAAAGACTGGTGTTTTGTTACAATTTTAATATTTAAATCACTGAAACATACCAGTAACATAACAACTGCTAAAGTACAGTTTCTCATACCTCAGGTACATCCACATGCGTAGCGAGTGGTGATCCCCACTACACCACTTTTGACAAACGCAACTACAACTTCATGGGCAACTGCAGCTACTTGATGTCTGGACCCTGCAACACAACGACTCTGCCATACTTTGAGGTCCATGCCGACAATGAACATCGCTTTAACACGCCCACCATCTCCTATGTGAAGGCCGTACATGTATATGTGCGCATGTTGAAGATCTCCATCCTCAAAGGTGGCACTGTGCAGGTAAGAAATGAGGGGAGGAACAAACACAGATTTGTAACAGATAGGATGGCAGCGTGACATATTTACAAGAGAAGCTGTCCTGACTCCTACCCTGAAAAACACCCACATAGGTCGTTTGCAGCAACAATTAGGACCTATATTTATGTTTATAGAGATGCCGGCCTCTAGAGGCCTAGTAGTTATTATGGGAGGCTCGGGAGCAACGCAGGAAGTTATTGTCGTTGTTATTTTCATTGTTATTTTAACATGTAAGATTGTATACATAGACAGTTTTTTAATATTTCTATTTCCTTGATAATCACCCATTATGTTATTTTCACCTGCTTTCCCCACACAGGTGAATGGGACCAATGTAAACGTGCCAGTGTCTCCGGCCCCTGGTGTCTCTGTGTTCAAGTCAGGAAAGTTCTACACTGTATCCATGGACTTTGGTGTGACTGTTCGTTACGATGGAAACCACTTCATGGACATCAAAGTGATCAAAGAGTGAGTTAGGACTGAAGAGTTGCTGTGTCTTTACATTCTTACCCCGACCCCCACACAGAATCCCATTTCCAATGGAAGTTTGGGAATAATCAGTGAAAACACTAGTACTTGGTTGGAATGAAAACAAGTCACAAACTCTTGGACATGGTGGAGGAGTAGAGAGATGTAGCTCTAACTGAATTGTTGCTCTCACTTCCACAAATCCCTAACGTGTAGATCATTTCTTGTACTCTGCAGCTATGAGAACCAGCTGTGTGGCCTGTGTGGAGATTACGATGGAGATGCCAAAGATGACTTCCGTAAACCAGATGGATCGTTGACCAACAATGCCAATGACTTTGGACACAGCTGGAACACTGATTCAGAGTGAGTAGCATACAAATATAATTTCTACAAACAAGACATATTTACAGACAGTTTTTAAAAGTATTACTTTTTTGGATTATTTATTACATAATCTCTTTTTATTAATTTAATATTGAATATGTTGGGTCTTTATACTAAACAAACACTGTAGGTACAGTTACCCCTTTATTATAATCACTAGGGACAAAAACTAACAACACACAGAGAGCTCCTCTAACAGAGTGTCTGTGCCTGCAGGTGTAATAAGAAACCCAACACCACCATCCCTGAGTGTGATGGAGACCAAGAAGTGTTTGAGAGCTCTGGATACTGTGGCATCCTGCTGGACAAAAAGGGTCCCTTCGCTGTGTGCCACCCCAAAGTCAACCCAAATGTAAATCACCATACACACACACACACACACACACACACACACACACACACACACACACACACACACACACACACACACAGACACACACACACACACACACACTCACGCACACACACACAAATGTGAAGCAGTTTCCTCTTTTGATGTTGTGAGATTTTATGTCATTTTAGTAGGCCTGGGTATCCCCAATGATTTCCCGAATCGATTCGGTACCGATTCACAAGCCCCTGATTCGATTACATTTCTGATTCAATTCAATATCAATTATGTTAGGGACATTTCAGTTACAATGCCAATTTTGCTTCTGAGAGAGCCTATGCTGTAAATTGTACAAGCAAAAAAGCAACCCACATATGTTTTTTATAATGCACCAGGGTTATGTTAGGAATTCACCCCCGAAAAAGGGTGTCAATTCACCACATCCATGGTGAAAAGGCATTGCTTTCGGGATTTTATTATTCAATATCATATCACTCAAACAAACGTATGTGTGTCTTCAGAATTACTTCAGGGACTGTGTCTTTGACCTGTGTGCGCTGGATGGAGCCAAGCCCGTTCTGTGTGAAGCCATAGAAGCCTACGTCAACGAATGCCAGGACCGCGGGGTGAACATCGGACCCTGGAGGAATAACACCTTCTGCCGTGAGTGTTAACGGGAGAAATGACATGTGGATAGATATAGTAGATATAAGTAGAAAGATGTGGTTGTGTGGTGCTAATAGGAGCATTTCATAGCTGAGGCTAATTATTACTAGTTTAATTTTCATATAGGCTACATTTATGGTGTTTTTGTACATTTATTATGACTTTTAATTAATTTTGGCGTCATATTTTGGTTTGTTATTTGCCTATAACCTACACATTAAGCCTGCTGCCTTTATTTCAAATCTTGATACTACACTTGATATAAAAACAGGCCCTGGTTTCAGCATATGCTTCTTTGCCCAGCACTATCACTGACTTCAGCCTCCCATCCTCCCCTCTAGCTCTGGACTGCGCCCCAAACAGCCACTATGAGCCCTGTGCAGACCCCTGTCAGGAGACGTGTACTGGGAAACCTCCCTCCTGCGGTGGGCCCTGCTCTGAAAGCTGTGTGTGTGATCCTGGCTACGTCCTGAGTGCCGGCAAGTGCGTCAGGAAGAGTTCTTGTGGCTGCAAATACAACGGCCAGTATTATGAGGTACGATGAAGTTGGTTTGAAAGAAGACATTTCTGCATTTTGAGGATATTGCGGCCTTTGATATGAACTTCATCCTGCTAACACAATTCCATGTGTGTGTGTGTGTGTATGGTGTGTGTGTGTGTGTCAGCCTGGAGACGAGTTTTATCAGGCAGACTGTATGTTGAAGTGTAAGTGCGATGCTCCCTTCGTTACCTGCGTGGCCTCTGAATGTCCCCCAATGCACGAGTGTAAACACCAGGATGGAGAGCTGGGCTGCTTTCCCACTGGTAAGTCTACACCCACCACACTACTACACCACGTAACTGAACTGGATATATGAATTATATGGTACTTGGCATCTCAATGCTACAGCTTAGCAGAAGATGAATGCAAATAAATTGTGGGAGGTATCACTGGTAAGGCTTTAGATTACACCATGTAATTCTTTGTACTAACAGTGTGCCAGCCTGTACAGTAACTATACATGCATGTACTGTAGGTACAACGGAACAAGGTGTGATGTCAGGGAATAAGTGCTTAAGAATGGGGGAAACTAATACTGTTGATATATTTGAACTACTAGGTACCCATTCTAATATTACTTGGTACAGTATGATGATAACAAGGCTCAAAGTTTGGAGGAAGATAAGCAACCTCAAGCGATAACCTTCAGCTCTAAAAAAATGAAGCCACTGCGGAAGTTCCTTAAACCTGCAGTCTATCTAATTTCCAGCAGGGGGCACTGGTTGCAAAAAGAAGTCCAATTTTACAGAAGTCTATGAGAAAATGACCCTACTTCTCACTTGATTTATTAACTTAGTATAATCATTCCTAATGAGTTTATGGTCCCAATTGCTAGTTTCAAGTCTTCTTCAATACAGCATGATGTGCATCTTGTAAATTATGGTCCCATATAGAGTAAAAGAGACTATAAAGTAGGGCAGGAGATGATTTATTTATTTTTTTAAGATTATTTTTTGGGGCATTTTTGGTATTTATTTTAAGGACAGCTGAAAACATTCAAGGGGAGAGAGAAGGGGGAATGATATGCAGCAAAGGGCCGCAGGTCGGAATCGAACCCGTGACCGCTGCGTTGAGGAGTTGATCTCTATATGTGAGCGCACGCTCTACCAACTGAACTAGCGAGGAGCACTTGGATCTATCCGGGCGCCGGGCAGGGATGATTAAGGGGCGTGGCTAACGTTACCTTATGATTGAGTGACAAGTCAATCACTACCACGGTGTTGTGGCCTGTGGGTGTTGTCTGTATTTTCGTCTTAGAACTTCACTTCTTCTCCTACAATGTCTCGTTCAGTGTTCGGTTGTACTAAAAGAAACTAAGGAGTCGGCATTTCATTCTGAATTACACGTGCACCTTGCTAATTAAGCTAGCTAGCGCGAGCGTTAGCTTGTCCTAGCTCTGTAAAGCTGAAACATGATACTCAGTTGTAACAACACGTTACTGGAAGGTGACTTTTGGGTACGTCATTACAAACAAATATTGTTTTGTTACCAGAACAGAACTACAGCTCCCAAATGCAAGTTATTCAATGTTAACAAACAAAAAAAGTTGCTTAATTGTGACTGGAGTAGCTGCAGCTGTGTTGGAGCTACTCTGACGTTGTGTGTGTGTGACCCTCTCCCTCAGGCTCTCAGGACTGTGTGGTGTCTGGAGATCCTCACTACAACACGTTTGACAAAAAGTTCTACAGCTTCATGGGAACATGTACCTACACCCTGGCCAGAACCTGCAAGAACACCACAGGTAGGTGTCTTTTATTTCCATTGCACCTGAACACAATGTTTTCATGTCACTGTCTAAAAATTGTTGCAAAAATCTCAAACTGCGCCATAAAGCACAGATCCAGTGGTGGAATAACTATTCAGATAATCCTTTTACTTGAGTAAAAGTATTAATATCACACTGTACAAAATACAATCAACTAAGTGTTTAGTCGGCTAATCATTTCAGCTGGACTTGTAGGCAGATATAATTTTGGGTAGTTGAATTTTATTAAACTATAAGTGTTTTATGCGCAAAAATCTAAATTTGTAAAGTAACTAAAGCTGTCAGATGAATGTAGAGTAGTAAAAAGTACAATATTTCTTTCTGAAATGTAGCGGAGTAGAAGGAGAAGGTGGCATGAAAAGAAAAGACTCAAGTAAAGTACAAGTATCTCAGATTTGTACTTAAAGACAGTACTTCACAGATGTACTTGAAGTTCTCCTGTAAAATCTGATGTCCTTACACCAGGAGGTGGCACTACAACTACATGATAAATGAAAACAACCATAGTTGCCATTAGTCCAAGTCATATAAAGCCATATTTCCATGTTCTCATCCTTGCATAAGAATACAGAGCAGTTTTGACGGTGTCTCATATTATAATTCTCTATGAGATGTTTTATCTGTATCTGAATATTGAACTTTAGCTAAAGATCACAAATCGAATCCTAATCGCAATATCTGCCAGAAAAATTGCAATTAGTTCAAAAGTCCAAATTGTTCAGCTCCACTGTTTAAGAAACCCAGTTACTGCACGTAGCAGACAGTGACCTGTGTGTATGCTTCCTGTGCAGGTCCCTGGTTCTCAGTGGAGGGGAAGAATGAGGAGAGAGGAATGCCAGGGTTGTCCTACCTGAGAAAGCTCTACGTGACTGTGAATGGAATCACTGTGACCCTGATGAAGGCCAGGAGGACGCTGGTCAGTATCTCTGTCTCTGTATTTACAAGCTGTCAGTATCACTGAGGATGACTGGGCACAACATGTGTATTAGGGCTGGGACCATGGGCTTTTGTCCCGATTCGATTCTTTCACCATACATGGGTGCCGATTGGATTTGTATTGTGATTTTCCTTCATTGCGATTCTAGAAGTATCGCGATTCGATAGTATTGAGTATTGATTACATATTTTCTTTTCCTCCTTTAAGAAAAACTACGGTTGAATAATACACTTCTAGAGACATTTATTTCATTCATAAAGAAGAACGTAACACAGATTTTCTCCATTTTCTGCTTTCGCTCTGTTACGATGTAGTCGCCATCGGCGGTACCTAGAGCTGTAACAATTCCAAATTTTGCAGAACAATTGATTGATATCACTGTCATGTGACCCAGATAATGTACAGTAATAACACAGGTACACAGCCTATGAAGTAAACCACGCCTCCTTATTATCAGAAAAACATTTTTCTGTCATTTTTGTTGCTATGAATATGTACAGTATAGGGTCAAGTGCCAACAACTAACAACTTGAAATAATAATAGAAATATATAGTCCAAACAATAATCACTTATATAATTACAAATTGGCAAATCTGAACAAAATCAACAATTACCAGTCATACGCTTTAAGACCTTAGCTAATGTTAGCAATGAATTGCAGAGAAACAAAGAAATGGCGATTATGTAATAATTGTTACAGGTACCATATACAGGTGAATCATTGGTAAAAAATAAATACATTAAAATATCTATTCTAGGGGAAAGAATCAATTTTTCATTTTTACACCTGTTAACATCTACAAAGAGTAATTGATTAGTTGTCAACTATTAAATGAATGGCCAACTATTTTTACTATTTATTAAATCTCTGATTCCAGCTTGTTAAGTGTTATATTTTATCCTTATATTTTAACTTCTGCACTATTTTATGTCTTTGATTCCCATTTTTTTTACTGGCGTGATTTTCTTTTTAGACATATTTAATGAGCATTGTTGGAGGAGCCTGAGATCTAACATTTTCATTGCTTCTCTGTAATTGTTGGGACTATACCAATAAATAGCTTTGAGTTGGATAAGCTGACAGGAAACTGTAAATATGTAACACACGTGTGTATGTAAAAACTGGTACCTGTAGCTTCTGTTGACCCTCGTTTTTTCTTCCTTCCCTCCCTTCAGGTGAACGGACTGCGCGTGGCCCTCCCTCACTCCCCCTCCCCTCTCATCTCTCTCAGTCTGGCCGGCCAGTACATCACCCTGCAGACGCCCTTCGGCCTCCGGGTGCGCTGGGATGGAAACCATTACGCCCAGATCTCAGTTCCCAGGTTGGTAATGTAATAGTCTGGCATTGCCAGACCTTCGTCCACAGCGCAGCGGAGGAAGGTCTGGCTAGTCCACACAGCATTCTGGGATGGGAGAAAAACGTGCTCTGGTTTATTGGCATTTCTTTAAACCAATCACAATCGTCTTGGGCGGTCTCGGGAAGGAACTTGTTTTGGTGTTCAACAGAAAACTCAGATTGGACAGATAGTCTAGCTAGCTGTCTGGATTTACCCTGCAGAGATCTGAGGAGCAGTTAACCATAGTCCTCAGAAATCCACCAGAGGTTAGAACACCAACACAAAGAAAGAGGAAGGGGACGGACATCTGGGCCAAAATGAGGGACATCTGGCGGAACCTGCGACGGCACCGGAGCAATCCTGTAAATTAAATGTTGTCGATATAGACTAGTAATATAACATTCTGGTGGTCCCACCCTGTCTCCTTGGTTACATTCATGGGGGAATTCTTTTCTTTTTTTAGTCTCTTTTTTATAATTTGAAGAAAATGTTTCACGCTTACATAAAATACAGCAGGTAAATGTTTTCATCATTTTTCAGTATTTCATTGATAATTATCCTTAATTAAAAGAATTTAGACAGGAAATAGGGAATGAAGCAGATGAAAGAGGCCCTGAAAGACAGAATGACACCGGCTGGGTGCAGCTAATAAGAGCTATAAACTGCAGTTTAGTCTCTGTGTATTTCATGAAAACTGCCTAAGTAATCACCTCGGCATCTGTCCAATCTGTAGTTCAAACGTCATACAGATCTGCTGTTTTTAACAAATCCTGCCAACATTCTTAATACTTTGCTTCTATGTCTTCCATTGATGGTTCCCTGATTAATAGTATCACAGCATTCTGTCTCTATTGTTTATAGAATTCCATTAAAGAGCCAGACACTATTTAAACTTTTAAGTCTTCTTAAGACATTCCTCTCCATCTCCTAATCCCGTTTTCTCTTCCTCCCCGTCCCGGCAGCTCCTACCATGACCAGATGTGCGGCCTCTGCGGCGACTACGACGGGAACCCGAACAACGACTTCACCAAGCCAGATGGCACTCTGGGAGGCAACGTCAACGACTTCGGCAACAGCTGGCAGACAAAAGAAGACGAGGATGACTCGTGAGTTTTACATTTTCATTTCAGTGCTGGAATCTGAGACTTTCCTTAAGACTTCCCTGGAGAGTCCCATGAAGCTCAAGCATGTGATGGAGGTACATGTGACTGGGCTCTATAACCTGAACTCTGGGAAATGACAATAAAACAAATGATATAAGCTACGCAATGTATGGATTTATACTTGTGTGCAATGGGACATTTTTAACACCAAAAAATATTTTTTTGCAAGAATGTTAATTATATTTTGTAGAGAAAGTATTATTATACAATTAGGGCTGGGCATTATATCAATATTGTATAGATATTGTTATACTAGATATAGTCTTAGATTTTGAATATGGTAATATGACGCAAGTCTGGTTTGAAAGGCTGGATTACAGTAATGTGATGTTCTGAACTTACCAGACTGTTCTAGCTGTTCTATTATTTGCCTTTACCCACTTAGTCATTATATCCACATTACTGATGATTATATACCACAAATCTCAGTGTTAATGTTTTGTGAAAGCACCAATTCTCATCCCTACAATATTGTCGCGATATCACAGGATTTATTTTATTTAAATTTTTTCATATTGCCCAGCCCTACAAAGAATTGACTCTGCCATAACTCCTGAGGATAAGTGAAATAGAATGTGACCTGGTGTTGTGTTTGTATTGTTCAGGTGTAGCCAAGGCACCGGGCCCAACCCAGACTGTGACCCCAAACTGGAGGCTGAGGTGGTGAAGCCAGACAAATGTGGCAAACTCAAAGACCCTGCTGGACCCTTCAGGTAAGAAAGCAGCTTTTTAACCTAATTATTGACCTGTTATAGCTGTTAAGGCCGGTTTATGCTTCTGTGGTAAATCCACGCCGTGGGTACGTACATAGGTACATAGAGACATGGACCCTACGACGTAGCCTGACGTGCACCTCTCGAAAAATGTAACTACACGTTGCGACGACGCAGACTGCAACAACTGTGATTGGTCCGCTCGACCGTGGCTTGGTAGCGTTACATTTCCCCCGATTCATTTCCTGGTTCTCCTTCTCCGTAAACAACATGAAATCAAGGAGAGGGTTAACTTCTCCTGCTCCAGATTTCCCACCGTGGTCAGAAAGAACAGGGGAGACACTTTGTTTCTCTCACTATGACTCTAGAGTCGCTCCGAAGCTTATCACCGTCACTCTCTCACTCGCTCTACCACACACACACACACACACACACACACACACACACACACACACACACACACACACACACACACACACACACGCCGGCCCTGCTATTCTCTTAAAGAGATCAACACACACACACTAACGCACAAGTATAAACTTCAGGCCACTTAAGTAGGCTACAGAGAAAGCTCTGCGTGGAGCCTTCTCAGAACCATGAATCAGCCTTTAGACTGCAGAGAGTTGTACTGTTCAGAGGGACATGAGCTGAAGGCATCACCCTGCTGGGATTCACATTTAAATTGAAAGATCAGGGCAGTAGCTACCAGAGGGCAGAGGCTTTAATCTTTCTTTCCAACCACAGACCCTTTATAAGATAGAATATACCGGAGTTCCCTCACGTATGTCCCATGGAATCATTCTTTTTACGCTTCTATAGACTAGTCATTTTAGTTCTGTGAAAGAACAACACAAGAGACATGTATTAATCATATTTGCAGATTCTGAGAGTAATAGATTTGTGGGATAAGAAAGTAATATGACTACTATTATACTACTACTATTATAGATGTAAAAACTTTGAAGCCTTCTGGAAAAAAAATACTAATGTGTATCTGCAGCTCATTCTGTTAAAAAAATGGTGAGAATCGTGTCATGACGTTCAAAGTGTAATTTGAATGGTGAGTTAAATGTTTGGTTACATCCCTAGCGTTGGACCCTCTGAGTGTTTGCCTCTGTTCCAGGGAGTGTATCAGCGTGGTGAATCCCACTCCGTTCTTCCAGAGCTGTGTGTATGACATGTGCCAGTTCCAAGGCCAGCAGCATGTGCTGTGTGACCAGCTCCAGGCCTACACCGACGCCTGCCAGAGCGCCGGAGCCAAAGTCCACCCGTGGAGGACTCCAAGCTTCTGTCGTAAGTCTTGATTCTAGCATTTTAATTTCACAAACTTCCTTTTTCTTCCAAAGACATTCACTGTCTGTTCCATCATGTGAAGGCTTTATTGCACGGGTAGAATCTGTCTCAAATGCAACTCTCCTTTAAAAACAAGCCAAGGCACACAGTAGAACAAATTCAAATGCCTTTATTTGACATGGCAGTATGCCGTTAAAATGACTACTGAACTGAAATAGTTGTTCCTCATGGTCATTGTCAGCATCGTGTGTTCACATATAGAGTGTTCCACTAATGAATGGGAGTGTGGTTCTCTATCAGTGTGTAAGCCTATAGGTCAAAAGCAAGGAAGTGATACATCATCAATAGAAGGGGGTTGTGGCTAGAGAGAATACAGCTACAGCCAGAAGTTAAGCAAAATCTAACCTTAATACTTTCACCCAGGAAACGCATGTTCGTTCCTCGCGAGTGTTTTAATCCAAACCATGAACTTTTTCTTAAACTTAACTGGTTGTTTTGGTGTCTAAACGTAACTTTTGTCGCCGTGGCTGGGAAGGAGGAAGTGGATCAGGGGTTACCCATCAATAGTTCCATATATTCAAATACAGTTCTTTGACTCTATTGCTGTAGTTACATTTCAGGGATCACTGTCGACTTATTTTTTCTTCAATAACAGACAAAAAAAACGTACTGGATTTGATTTTGAGCAACTTAAGAGGTGTGGCTATAAACCCATTAATCATCTTTTCATTCTTATCTTAATCCTTCTGTCCCTCCTTTTACATATCCCTCTGGCTATCCTACCCTCCTTTGGTTCATCCTGCTACCCCTCCTCAATCCATTCTTCCTACCTTCCTACCCTGCCTCTGTCCGTCATCTATCCCTCCCTCCATCTCTCCGTCCCTCTGTTCCTCCATGCAGCCCTAGCCTGTCCTCCCAACAGCTCCTACTCCCTGTGTGTGAGTTCGTGTCCGGAGACGTGTCTGGGTGTGTCCGGACCCCCCGGCTGCGAGGATGTGTGTGTGGAGGGCTGCGAGTGTAAGCCGGGCTTCATCCTCAGCAACGACAAGTGTGTGTCCCTGAAAGACTGTGGCTGCGTGGACCCCAGTGGATCCTATCACCCTGTGAGTGCTCCGAGTCACTGAAATCACATTCAATTCAATTTTATTTACAGCATCTCAGGACACTGTACACACAGAGTAGTTCTAGACCACGCTCTATAATTTATGAATGTTTCATGCACATACTCAACAATATTGTTGTACCGTTTTATGTTATCTATCTGATCTGAACAATGACGTTTGACGTTGACTTGATGTAATTAGATTGTATTGTGTGTGTGACTGTGTGTGTGTGTGTGTGTGTGTCAGGTGGATGATAACTGGTATCTGGAGGGTTGTGAGCAGAAGTGTGTGTGTCACAGCGGAGGTTTGATCCAGTGTCACAACAGCAGCTGTAAGCCAACCACTGAGAGCTGCCAGCTACATGACGGAGAATATGAATGTCGTCCTCTGGGTATAAAACACACACACACACACACACACACACACACACACACACACACACACACACACACACACACACACACACACACACACACACACAGAAACATTTAAGTCAAGCATTCCGAAAAACTTAAATAGACAGTGTCAGCTTGATGGAACATTAACAAAATTTCATTATGACACCATGTAAACATACACCAATATGGCACAACCCAGACTTTCTACTTAAAAAAAAATGGGCAAGGGCAATTCCAGGATTTTTTTAAGTGGGGTGGCACATGGGTAGACCAATAATCACAAATTGTACATCCAAATATAATACACATTTTCTATAAACTCAGCCTGCCAATTTTGGCAGTGCCAACCTGTGCCCGCCTTCAAGCCCTGCCCCTGGTAATATGTAGCTGTCAAGCAGCAACCTCTGGCTCTGAAAAGTGAAGTCAATGTGGAAGTGCCTTAAACCTGCATTCTTTCTAACAACTCCAGGACCAACTACACCTAAACCAACAACTCCAGGACCAACTACACCTAAACCAACAACTCCAGGACCAACTACACCTAAACCAACAACTCCAGGACCAACTACACCTAAACCAACAACTCCTGGACCAACTACAGCCAAGCCACCAAGTATGACATTAATTATCAATGTTTGGGTTTTGAGTTTTACACTAATACTTCATTTAATTCTCTTTCTTTCTTTCTTTCTTTCTTTCTTTCATACATCTGTTTTCCCATTTTTATTCAACCAACTTGTTTCCTCTGTGCTGTACAGAACCATGCCCTCCTGATGCAGATTATATAGAATGTGGCGCAGCTTGTATCCCCACCTGTATGGAACCCTCCACCAACTGTTCTGGCTCCTGTATCAGTGGCTGCTTCTGCAAACCAGGGTTTGTCTTCAAAGGACGGCACTGTGTGCCATTGGAGAAATGTGGCTGTCTGGACGGCCAGAATAACTATTATGAGGTCAGATATACCCATATGCATACATTCCTGTTAAGGAAAAATATATAATTGTAAGACATTACATGAGAAAAAGATTGTTCTGTGTAGTTCTTGTGACACACAATGCACCCTGCAACTATTGATCCTTTGTTCAATTGTGTTTTAGCCTGGCGAGATCATATTTGGAGATGGCTGCTCAAAGCTGTGTCGCTGTGCAGGGAACTACTCTTTGGAATGTGTTGATAACTCCTGTGACCCTACTGAAGAGTGCCGCCAGGTCAATGGTGTTTCAGGCTGCTATCCTAAAGGTAATGTCATCCTAATAATTTGGTCCCAAATGACCTGTTGTTACTATCTGCTGTACATTTTTTTATATTTAAATCACTGAAACATACTGGTAACATAACAACTGCTAAAGTACAGTTTCTCATACCTCAGGTACATCCACATGCGTAGCGAGTGGTGATCCCCACTACACCACTTTTGACAAACGCAACTACAACTTCATGGGCAACTGCAGCTACTTGATGTCTGGACCCTGCAACACAACGACTCTGCCATACTTTGAGGTCCATGCCGACAATGAACATCGCTTTAACACGCCCACCATCTCCTATGTGAAGGCCGTACATGTATATGTGCGCATGTTGAAGATCTCCATCCTCAAAGGTGGCACTGTGCAGGTAAGAAATGAGGGGAGGAACAAACACAGATTTGTAACAGATAGGATGGCAGCGTGACATATTTACAAGAGAAGCTGTCCTGACTCCTACCCTGAAAAACGCCCACATAGGTCGTTTGCAGCAACAATTAGGACCTATATTTATGTTTATAGAGATGGCGGCCTCTAGAGGCCTAGTAGTTATTATGGGAGGCTCGGGAGCAACGCAGGAAGTTATTGTTGTTGTTATTTTCATTGTTATTTTAACATGTAAGATTGTATACATAGACAGTTTTTTAATATTTCTATTTCCTTGATAATCACCCATTATGTTATTTTCACCTGCTTTCCCCACACAGGTGAATGGGACCAATGTAAACGTGCCAGTGTCTCCGGCCCCTGGTGTCTCTGTGTTCAAGTCAGGAAAGTTCTACACTGTATCCATGGACTTTGGTGTGACTGTTCGTTACGATGGAAACCACTTCATGGACATCAAAGTGATCAAAGAGTGAGTTAGGACTGAGGAGTTGCTGTGTCTTTACATTCTTACCCCGACCCCCACACAGAATCCCATTTCCAATGGAAGTTTGGGAATAATCAGTGAAAACACTAGTACTTGGTTGGAATGAAAACAAGTCACAAACTCTTGGACATGGTGGAGGAGTAGAGAGATGTAGCTCTAACTGAATTGTTGCTCTCACTTCCACAAATCCCTAACGTGTAGATCATTTCTTGTACTCTGCAGCTATGAGAACCAGCTGTGTGGCCTGTGTGGAGATTACGATGGAGATGCCAAAGATGACTTCCGTAAACCAGATGGATCGTTGACCAACAATGCCAATGACTTTGGACACAGCTGGAACACTGATTCAGAGTGAGTAGCATACAAATATAATTTCTACAAACAAGACATATATACAGACTGTTTTTAAAAGTATTACTTTTTTGGTTTATTTATTGCATAATGTCTTTTTATTAATTTAATATTGAATATGTTGGGACTCAGTACAGTTACCCCTTTATTATAATTATTAGGGATAAAAACTAACTAACAACACACAGAGAGCTCCTCTAACAGAGTGTCTGTGCCTGCAGGTGTAATAAGAAACCCAACACCACCATCCCTGAGTGTGATGGAGACCAAGAAGTGTTTGAGAGCTCTGGATACTGTGGCATCCTGCTGGACAAAAAGGGTCCCTTCGCTGTGTGCCACCCCAAAGTCAACCCAAATGTAAGTCACTACACACACACACACACACACACACACACACACACACACACACACACACACACACACACACACACACACACACACACTCAATTCACGACATCCACGGTCATGTGGATAATAAAAGATTGATTTCGGGATTTTATTGTTCAATATCAGATCATAATTGGAGAATCGAATATACAGCCCTACTTTTAGCGTACCTACATGCAATAAAATACAAGCACAACAATTAAAATAAAAAACCAAAACACGAGGGAGACGGAAATTAGAATTTGTGGTTGAAAACAAAGAGACAGAATGAAGCATTGTAACTCAACAAACCTTGTGTGTGTCTTCAGAATTACTTCAGGGACTGTGTCTTTGACCTGTGTGCGCTGGATGGAGCCAAGCCCGTTCTGTGTGAAGCCATAGAAGCCTACGTCAACGAATGCCAGGACCGCGGGGTGAACATCGGACCCTGGAGGAATAACACCTTCTGCCGTGAGTGTTAACGGGAGAAATGACATGTGGATAGATATAGTAGATATAAGTAGAAAGTAAGGCTGAGCAATTTTATCGATTCTGCGATATAAATCGATATTTTCTTTCCCAAGAAAGTATTGATTTTTAAGCTGCGAGTATCAATACATAAGTCCCATTCAAATTCCCCGTGTTTACTCCCGTTCGCGTTGCAGGAAGAGCGATTTGGTGATCTAGTGTCGCTGTAGAGCAAGTTACCCGTACTAACTTTACACAGACGCCGACGTCTATGGGCGCTGACACACAGAGCCGATAATCGGCCGTTGGACAGTCTGGCGAGGTCGGTGACTCGAGTCTGTTCGGTGTGTTTCGAGCCGTCGGCCTTCATTTTGGCCGGCCTGACATGCTCAGTCGGAGACAGGGCAGTCGAGACAAACGGATGAGCCTCTCAAAATCTGACAAAAATCTTTTAAACTAACCTTTGTCAATCTGAAATGAAGACAGATTCAGCAACTGCATGGCCTATTTCTCGCTTAAAATGTTTTCAGAAACACGTTTCGGTGAACTATTTTAGTACAATATGAGATCGTATTCTCAACAAGCCGCCATGACAGTCTGGCTGTGAATTTCCGGAGAAAAAAGAACCACGTGACGCGTTCGTCCTATCAGCTGCCGGTTTTCATTTTCTGGGAAACAATCTATGGGGACGTATTACGTTTCGCGCACGCGCAGAGCGTATGCTCAAGTCGGCGTTTCTTCGGTGTGTTCTGAGGAGAAGCCATGGTACTATGTTTACTTACCTGGTGGCTAGACTGGCTACCTCATATGTTCAGTGTCAAGCTAAAAAAGCTGTCAAAGAAACTATTCAGAACAGGCCACTTGCTGCACTTTTTAACTCTCCAATGTTAATTGCAATACTGCACTTTATTTACTTTTCAAAGGCTTGTAAGCTACAGTTTGCACTGTTTCAATAAATGGAACTCATTTTCTCAACACATCTTTGATTCATTTTGTCCAGCATTTGCAAGCTGTAGCCTGTCTGTCCAGTCAGAGACATATGTTGTGTAATTGATGTTTTTAGTTTTCAGTTCAATTAATTAAATCCAAGTAAATGGAACACTCACAAGATGTCACCAAAATCACTGTCCCCTTTAAATCTTTCAGAAAATGATGTAAGTGTATCGAATTATATCGAATCGTATCGTTGGCTGAATATCGTGATATATATATCATATCGTGAGCTGAATATCGTGTATCGTATCGTGAGATTAGTGTATCGCTACAGCCCTAGTAGAAAGATGTGGTTGTGTGGGGCTAATAGGAGCATTTCACAGCTGAGGCTAATTATTACTATTTTAATTTTCATATAGGCTACATTTATGGTGTTGTTGTACATTTATTATGACTTTTAATTAATTTTGGCATCATATTTTGGTTTATTTGCCTATAACCTACACATTAAGCCTGCTGCCTATATTTCAAATCGTGATACTACACTTGATATAAAAACAGGCCCTGGTTTCAGCATATGCTTCTTTGCCCAGCACTATCACTGACTTCAGCCTCCCATCCTCCCCTCTAGCTCTGGACTGCGGCCCAAACAGCCACTATGAGCCCTGTGCAGACCCCTGTCAGGAGACGTGTACTGGGAAACCTCCCTCCTGCGGTGGGCCCTGCTCTGAAAGCTGTGTGTGTGATCCTGGCTACGTCCTGAGTGCCGGCAAGTGCGTCAGGAAGAGTTCTTGTGGCTGCAAATACAACAGCCAGTATTATGAGGTACAGTGAAGTTGGTTTGGAAGAAGACATTTCTACATTTTGAGGATATTACGGCCTTTGATATGAACTTCATCCTGCTAACACAATTGCGTGTGTGTGTGTGTGTGTGTGTGTGTGTGTGTGTGTGTGTCAGCCTGGAGACGAGTTTTATCAGGCAGACTGTATGTTGAAGTGTAAGTGCGATGCTCCCTTCGTTACCTGCGTGGCCTCTGAATGTCCCCCAATGCACGAGTGTAAACACCAGGATGGAGAGCTGGGCTGCTATCCCACCGGTAAGTCTACACCCACCACACTACTACACCACGTAACTGAACTGGGTATATGAATTATACGGTACTTGGCATCTCACTGTCACAGCCTAGCAGAAGATGTTGTCTGGAACCAAAATTCATGAATTCAAAACTGAATGCAACTAAATTGTGGGAGGTATCACTGGTAAGGCTTTAGAGTACAGCATGTAATTCTTTGTACTAACAGTGTGCCAGCCTGTACAGTAACTATACATGCATGTACTGTAGGTACAACAGAACAAGGTGTGATGTCAGGGAATAAGTGCTTAAAAATGTGGGAATCTAATACTGTTGATATATTTAAAGTACTAGGTACCTATTCTAATATTACTTGGTACAGTATGATGATAAGAAGGCTCAAAGTTTGGAGGAAGATAAGCAACCTCAAGTGGTAACCTTCGGCTCTAAAAAAATGAAGCCAATGCGGAAGTTCCTTAAACCTGCAGTCTATCTAATTTCCAGCAGGGGGCACTGGTTGCAAAATGAAGTCCAATTTTACAGAAGTCAATGAGAAAATGACCCTACTTCTCACTTGATTTATTAACTTAGTATAATCATTCCTAATGAGTTTATGGTCCCAATTGCTAGTTTAAAGTCTTCTTCAATACAGCATGATGTTTATTTTATAAAGTATGGTCCCATATAGAGTAAAATAGACTATAAAGCATGGCAGAGGATGATTTATTTATTTATTTTTTAAGATTATTTTTTGGGGCATTTTCGGCCTTTATTTTTAACAGGACAGAAAGGGGAGAGAGAAGGGGGAATAACATGCAGCAAAGGGCCGCAGGCCGGAGTCGAACCCGGGCCTGCTGCATCGAGGAGTTGACCTCTATATATGGGCGCCCACTCTACCAACTGAGCTATCCGGGCACCGGGCAGGGATGATTAAGGGGCGTGGCTAACGTTACCTTATGATTGAGTGACAAGTCACTCACTACCACGGTGTTGTGGCCTGTGGGTGTTGTCTGTATTTTCGTCTTAGAACTTCACTTCTTCTCCTACAATGTCTCGTTCAGTGTTCGGTTGTACTAAAAGAAACTAAGGAGTCGGCATTTCATTCTGAATTACACGTGCACCTTGCTAATTAAGCTAGCTAGCGCGAGCGTTAGCTTGTCCTAGCTCTGTAAAGCTGAAACATGATACTCAGTTGTAACAACACGTTACTGGAAGGTGACTTTTGGGTACGTCATTACAAAAAAATATTGTTTTGTTACCATAACAGAACTACAGCTCCCAAATGCAAGTTATTCAATGTTAACAAACAAAAAAAGTTGCTAAATTGTGACTGGAGTAACTGCAGCTGTGTTGGAGCTACTCTGACGTTGTGTGTGTGTGACCCTCTCCCTCAGGCTCTCAGGACTGTGTGGTGTCTGGAGATCCTCACTACAACACGTTTGACAAAAAGTTCTACAGCTTCATGGGAACATGTACCTACACCCTGGCCAGAACCTGCAAGAACACCACAGGTAGGTGTCTTTTATTTCCATTGCACCTGAACACAATGTTTTCATGTCACTGTCTAAAAATTGTTGCAAAAATCTCAACCTGTCACAGCTCTTACACAAACAGTCCAATTGCGAGCACATTCAGATGACACATGCACAGATCCAGTGGTGGAAGAAGTATTCAGTTCAGACTGTTCAATGTCCCATGCTTATTAAAAGAAAAACACTTGTTGCTGGCAATTCATATCCATGTTCAATTGTTCAGCTCCACTGTTTAAGAAACCCAGTTACTGCACATAGCAGACAGTGACCTGTGTGTATGCTTCCTGTGCAGGTCCCTGGTTCTCAGTGGAGGGGAAGAATGAGGAGAGAGGAATGCCAGGGTTGTCCTACCTGAGAAAGCTCTACGTGACTGTGAATGGAATCACTGTGACCCTGATGAAGGCCAGGAGGACGCTGGTCAGTATCTCTGTCTCTGTATTTACAAGCTGTCAGTATCACTGAGGATGACTGGGCACAACATGTGTATTAGGGCTGGGACCATGGGCTTTTGTCCCGATTCGATTCTTTCAACATACATGGGTGCCGATTGGATTTGTATTGCGATTTTCCTTCATTGCAATTCTAGAAGTATCGCGATTCGATAGTATTGAGTATTATGATTTTCTTTTCCTCCCTTAACCCCCGTGTTGACTGTTTTGCCTTTTTATGAAGCATAAAGTAAAAATGATCACCCAATTCTATTTTGCACCTTCTAGCCAACTTCATTCCAACTCATTAACCACTAGTTTTACACTTATATTTTCAATTTATGGTCAATAAACTTAATTTACTGTACATTAAATTATACCTCATTTCGGGGAGTAAAATAAGCAGAAATTATTAATTATTTTCCCTATAGTGAAGATCAGATGAATATATGTTGATGGATTATCACTGACTGGTGTATGTCAATGTTTAGTCAGGATACTGTTTTCAAACCATTTTATTATTTTGAGTGGCAGTAGATATTTCTGATAAAGAAACTTTGAAGAACGGGTCAAATTTGACCCGAAGCCAACACAAGGGTTAAGAAAATCTAAAGTTGAATAATACACTCCTAGAGACAATAGATCAGGAGACATTTCTAAAAACTAGTTGTTTTCTAAGAAGAATGCACATCACATGTCAGTCAGTCAGTCTGACATTTATTTCATTCATAAAGAACGTAACACAGATTTTCTGCATTTTCTGCTTTCGCTCTGTTACGATGTAGTCGCCATCGGCGGTACCTAGAGCTGTAACAATTCCAAATTTTGCAGAACAATTGATTGATATCACTGTCATGTAGGGCTGAAACGATTCCTCGAGTAACTTGAATAATTTGATTACAAAAATCCTCAATGCAAAATAATTTGCCTTGCAAGCTTCGTTTAATCAGTGTTACCAACGTTGTATCGCTCACGGTGTTTCCGCACGGATGATTATTACTGTCGCACACCGGGCCGACGCTGCTGGCGACACATGAAGCCATGAAGACTGACGGCGCAGATTACTAAATGAAGAAAAGAGGGTAAATAGTGAGGGGCTAAGAGAAGAGACAGGCTGGAGAAAATGACAGAAAGTGTCTAAAGTTTGGAATCAGTTCAAACGTAATTAAAACGAAAATTCTGTACAGCGTGTCTACTGCAAAATCAAACTAGCTTACCACAATAATAGCACGACGTCAATGCTTCAGCATCTCAACAGAAAACATCCAGTCTAACTTAATCATCCATTCCATGAAGGGGACCCGACAAAAGTAAATCACAGAGTCGTATGGACGATGAAACTACACCAAACACAACAACTACCAAAATCAAAGACAAGAAAATACGTAGTGACCACAATTTGATCTAAAGAGCCGACTTGTTGACTATCCCTTTCGGAAAAACAGCTGATGTTGCACACCATTTTCTCTCTCTCTCTTCACGGAGAAACAGCTGATCAACGATCTACTAGCATAAGTGTAACAGAGCTGTGTGACATTGTAATCGGATATATAAATGAAAATAGGTTGAGTTTTACACAACCTATGAAGTAAACCACGCCTCTTTATTACCATAATAAAATTTTATATATTTATTATTATTATATTAAATAATATTATATATTTTATAATAAATAATAAAAATCTCAACAAAATCAACAATTACCAATCATACACTTTAAGACCTTAGCTAATGTTAGCAATGAATTGCAGTTAAACAAAGAAACGTTGATTATGTAATAATTGTTACAGGTCTAGCTGTACCATATACAGGTGAATCATTGGTAAAAAATACACTAAAATATCTATTCTAGGGAAAAGAATCAATTTTAAAAATCGTTTTTTATCACGCTGCATACGATGTTTGATCCCCCTCCACACACCCACCCCTAATGGGAATATACATGTGCCACGCACACACCCGCTGTCACTCCGTCTCTCTATAGCTTAATCTTCAGGGTGAATGACATCACAACCCAAAGCCTGTCTCTTGTTCTCTTCACCTTTTCTTATCTGATCGTATCCCTTGTTCCTTGACCTTTATCTCTTTATAATGCCATAATCCCAGAGATCTATCCACGCTCTTCCTCCTCATCGTCTCCTGTACTCATCTGTTTGATCTGTCCACACATCCTCAGTGTCTTTACTCCGTCATCTTATCTTATCTTATCTTGTGTGCTGGGTTTTTATTTATGTGTATTCATATACTTTTGATTTGCGTTTTTTACAACGCAGTTGTCAACTATTAAATGAATGGCCAACTATTTAGACTATTTATTAAATCTCAGATTCCAGCTTGTTAAGTGTGAATATGTTCTAGTTTCTCCTCTGTGACAGAAAACTGAACATCTTTGAGTTGTGGACAAAACAAGACATTAGAGGACGTCTTCTGATTGACATTTTCTGGCATTTTATAAACCAAACAATGAAAATAATTGTTAGTTATATAATTATATTTATTAATTCATATACTACATACACAGTGCATCTACTACTTTCCTGTTTAAATTCAGTTTATTTAGTTTGCATTTACTGTACACCACAAATATAAATGATTGTCTTTATAGTCTATGGTATATATTTTATCCTTATATTTTAACTTCTGCACTATTTTATATCTTAGATTCCCATTGTTTTTACTTGCGTGATTTTCTTTTTAGACATATTTAATGAGCATTGTTGGAGGGACCCTGAGATCTAAGATTTTCATTGCTTCTCTGTAACTGTTGGGACCAGGGTTCGAATTATGATTTCATCTTTGTGGGGGGTCTCTTTAAATAAAAAAAAAATAATAAAAAAAAGTCTATGAGCAGCAAATTTTGAGCATTAAACATTTCATTTCCTGCATTCTGGTGAATTTGTATGCACCTATTTACCTTTTTCTGAATCAATGTATGCTGGAAATGTCTTTATGTAAAGGGAAACATAGTTTACAATCAAAATATAAAAACATAATGGAATATATTACAATAAGGCTCTCAGGCATTCTGTATTGCTATTTATTCTCCTGTAGATCGACTTTTCTAATTATATCTGAGTCAGCACACATGTAGCCTAGCATCATTTACTCCTCCCTCCTCTTTTGCGTCATTTGTTGAGGAAGTAACCTCCTTAAATGTGCATATGACAATTATTCACCTCAAAGATACATTTATTAATTTTAATGAATTAATAAACTCCTGGACTGTAATATTTCAGATGTGTTTGAGCAAGATTTCTGCTCATGTTCAAAACTTTGTGCACATTCTAAATATATCCCATCTGTGCTCTCTGAGATTTGGAGGAGTTGTGATATTTGGTGAAAAATAAAGTGATAATAGGCTATTACAAGAATAAAGTCACAATATTTCAGAAAATAATCTACCTGCACCATAGTCTGCTGTGTATTATGTGATTGCTCTGCTGATGCGGTAGATCTCAGACCTTCTGACAGACTCCCGAGTCCCGTTTGGGTCTCTGGTCTCTGAATGAGACAAAGTTTAGGGAAGTGGCTGAACGCCGCTCTACATCGGAGGTGGAAATCCGAAACTACGGCAGAAATACACGGAGCACAAACGCGGAACGTTTGCCGCAGCATGTCGACAGCAGAGCGCGTCCATTATAAACCTGAAGCTGCACAGACTACGGACAGAAGGCGCGCTGCTCATCTCTATTTTTACAGCGAGAGTGGACACTAAGCGACGCACAGGTCTGCTTCAGAGCTCCGTGTGTTTGGGAAAAGTGCTTTATTTGTGATTTAAATAATGGTGCTGATGATTTTTAGAGACCCCCACAGGTGTATGATTTTACTGCTTTCATGGGAGCTCATCCTCTTTCTATGGGAGCTCAGCTCCCACTGGCTCCCACGTAATCAAACTCTGGTTGGGACTATGTCAATAAATAGCTTTGAGTTGGATAAGCTGACAGGAAACTGTAAATATGTAACACATGTGTATGTAAAAACTGGTACCTGTAGCTTCTGTTGACCCTCGTTTTTTCTTCCTTCCCTCCCTTCAGGTGAACGGACTGCGCGTGGCCCTCCCTCACTCCCCCTCCCCTCTCATCTCTCTCAGTCTGGCCGGCCAGTACATCACCCTGCAGACGCCCTTCGGCCTCCGGGTGCGCTGGGACGGAAACCATTACGCCCAGATCTCAGTTCCCAGGTTAGTAATGTAATAGTCTCAATCTCAAATCAATGTGTGGAAACACATGTGAACCATTGTGCTTCCGGATGCGATGCGTGCATATTTTTACAAATTAATGTAGCTGTGGATCCGTTCTCAGTCCTCATTTCTTTCGCTGAAATGATGAACTACTAAAAGAATTTAGACAGGAAATAGGAATCTGAATGAAAGAGGCCCTGAAAGACAGAATGACACCGGCTGGGTGCAGCTAATAAGAGCTATAAACTGCAGTTTAGTCTCTGTGTATTTCATGAAAACTGCCTAAGTAATCACCTCGGCATCTGTCCAATCTGTAGTTCAAACGTCATACAGATCTGCTGTTTTTAACAAATCCTGCCAACATTCTTAATACTTTGCTTCTATGTCTTCCATTGATGGTTCCCTGATTAATAGTATCACAGCATTCTGTCTCTATTGTTTATAGAATTCCATTAAAGAGCCAGACACTATTTAAACTTTTAAGTCTTCTTAAGACATTCCTCTCCATCTCCTAATCCCGTTTTCTCTTCCTCCCCGTCCCGGCAGCTCCTACCATGACCAGATGTGCGGCCTCTGCGGCGACTACGACGGGAACCCGAACAACGACTTCACCAAGCCAGATGGCACTCTGGGAGGCAACGTCAACGACTTCGGCAACAGCTGGCAGACAAAAGAAGACGAGGATGACTCGTGAGTTTTACATTTTCATTTCAGTGCTGGAATCTGAGACTTTCCTTAAGACTTCCCTGGAGAGTCCCATGAAGCTCAAGCATGTGATGGAGGTACATGTGACTGGGCTCTATAACCTGAACTCTGGGAAATGACAATAAAACAAATGATATAAGCTACGCAATGTATGGATTTATACTTGTGTGCAATGGGACATTTTTAACACCAAAAAATATTTTTTTGCAAGAATGTTAATTATATTTTGTAGAGAAAGTATTATTATACAATTAGGGCTGGGCATTATATCAATATTGTATAGATATTGTGATACTAGATATAGTCTTAGATTTTGAATATGGTAATATGACGCAAGTCTGGTTTGAAAGGCTGGATTACAGTAATGTGATGTTCTGAACTTACCAGACTGTTCTAGCTGTTCTATTATTTGCCTTTACCCACTTAGTCATTATATCCACATTACTGATGATTATATACCACAAATCTCAGTGTTAATGTTTTGTGAAAGCACCAATTCTCATCCCTACAATATTGTCGCGATATCACAGGATTTATTTTATTTAAATTTTTTCATATTGCCCAGCCCTACAAAGAATTAACTCCTGAGGATAAGTGAAATAGAATGTGACCTGGTGTTGTGTTTGTATTGTTCAGGTGTAGCCAAGGCACCGGGCCCAACCCAGACTGTGACCCCAAACTGGAGGCTGAGGTGGTGAAGCCAGACAAATGTGGCAAACTCAAAGACCCTGCTGGACCCTTCAGGTAAGAAAGCAGCTTTTTAACCTAATTATTGACCTGTTATAGCTGTTAAGGCCGGTTTATGCTTCTGTGGTAAATCCACACCGTGGGTACGTACATAGGTACGTAGAGACATGGACCCTACGACGTAGCCTGACGTGCACCTCTCGAAAAATGTAACTACACGTTGCGGCGACGCAGACTGCAACAACTGTGATTGGTCCGCTCGACCGTGGCTTGATAGCGTTGCATTTCCAACGATTCATTTCCTGGTTCTCCTTCTCCGTAAACAACATGAAATCAAGGAGAGGGTTAACTTCTCCTGCTCCAGATTTCCCACCGTGGTCAGAAAGAACAGGGGAGACACTTTGTTTCTCTCACTATGACTCTAGAGTCGCTCCGAAGCTTATCGCCGTCACTCTCTCACTCGCTCTACCACACACTCCCCACACACACACACACACACACACACACACACACACACACACACACACACACACACCGGCCCTGCTATTCTCTTAAAGAGGTCAACACACACACACTAACGCACAAGTATAAACTTCAGGCCACTTAAGTAGGCTACAGAGAAAGCTCTGCGTGGAGCCTTCTCAGAACCATGAATCAGCCTTTAGACTGCAGAGAGTTGTACTGTTCAGAGGGACATGAGCTGAAGGCATCACCCTGCTGGGATTCACATTTAAATTGAAAGATCTGCACAGCAGGGCAGTAGCTACCAGAGGGCAGAGGCTTTAATCTTTCTTTCCAACCACAGACCCTTTATAAGATAGAATATACCGGAGTTCCCTCACGTATGTCCCATGGAATCATTCTTTTTACACTTCTATAGGCTAGTCATTTTAGTTCTGTGAAAGAACAACACAAGATACATGTATTAATCATATTTGCAGTTTCTGGGGGAAAAAAAAGTACAAATGTGTATACCTTTATTATATAAATTGCACATGGGAATTTAACTTCTTGGTACTAGAATAATAAAATAATAAGCTTTTTCAGTCAACTAGATGGTTTTTAGATAAAAGCAGATGTTGACAAGTTTTTATTTTGGGGGACGTCGTTTGAAGTAGTAATAATCAAACAAAATCTCGCAGAATATGTTTAAAATGGCATAATATTGTGACATAAGTATTGTGATTTTATATATATATATATATATATATATATATATATATATATATATATATATATATATATATATATATATATATATATATATATATATATATATATATCTAAATAATCTCCAGTGTGTATGTTAACGAAAATGCGCTGACCCTAGTTTTTTTTTCTCTGTCTTTGGTTTATGAAAATGCGTTTTGAATCCCTAATATCAATCTCTCCCTTTGGGTTGTTTAGGAGGTGGTTTCATGTATTTCATATATGCAGTGAAATCAGCAGCATGCCATTAGTTATGGCTGGATAGGGATGGAACGATGCATCGTGAATCGGTTAAAAATCGATATAAACATGTAAAGATTACAACCGCTTGAGATAAAAAATGAATAGGGATACAGTTTTTAATCTACTTTAGATTTCACTTGTTGGACTTCAGACGTCACTGTGTTCTCAGTTTATTTATCTGAAGAGATTTATTTTAAATATTTATTCAGTGATTTTATTTTTTATTTAATTATTTTTTATTTAAGATGAAATAAATTTCAGTTGCACTTTTGATAAGAGGACACATCTGTTGTTTTGGACAGTTAAAAGGGAGTAGCTTTCAGTCATTTGTCTGCAGCTCATTCTGTTAAAAAAATGGTGAGAATCGTGTCCTGATGTTGAAAGCGTAATTTGAATGGTGAGTTAAATGTTTGGTTACAAACCTAGCGTTGGACCCTCTGAGTGTTTGCCTCTGTTCCAGGGAGTGTATCAGCGTGGTGAATCCCACTCCGTTCTTCCAGAGCTGTGTGTATGACATGTGCCAGTTCCAAGGCCAGCAGCATGTGCTGTGTGACCAGCTCCAGGCCTACACCGACGCCTGCCAGAGCGCCGGAGCCAAAGTCCACCCGTGGAGGACTCCAAGCTTCTGTCGTAAGTCTTGAGCACTTTAATTTCACAAACTTCCTTTTTCTTCCAAAGACATTCACTGTCTGTTCCATCATGTGAAGGCTTTATTGCACGGGTAGAATCTGTCTCAAATGCAACTCTCCTTTAAAAACAAGCCAAGGCACACAGTAGAACAAATTCAAATGCCTTTATTTGACATGGCAATATGCCGTTAAAATGACCACTGAACTGAAATAGTTGTTCTTCAGGGTCATTGTCAGCATAGTCTGCTCACATATAGAGTGTTCCACTAATGAATGGGAGTGTGGTTCTCTATCAGTGTGTAAGCCTATAGGTTAAAAGCAAGGAAGTGATACATCATCAATAGAAGGGGGTTGTGGCTAGAGAGAATACAGCTACAGCCAGAAGTTAAGCAAAATCTAACCTTAATACTTTCACCCAGGAAACGCATGTTCGTTCCTCGCGAGTGTTTTAATCCAAACCATGAACTTGGTTGTTTTGGTGTCTAAACGTAACTTTTGTCGCCGTGGCTGGGAAGGAGGAAGTGGATCAGGGGTTACCCATCAATAGTTCCATATATTCAAATACAGTTCTTTGACTCTATTGCTGTAGTTACATTTCAGGGATCACTGTCGACTTATTTTTTCTTCAATAACAGACAAAAAAAAATGTACTGGATTTGATTTTTAGCAACTTAAGAGGTGTGGCTATAAACCCATTAATCATCTTTTCATTCTTATCTTAATCCTTCTGTCCCTCCTTTTACATATCCCTCTGGCTATCCTACCCTCCTTTGGTTCATCCTGCTACCCCTCCTCAATCCATTCCTCCTACCTTCCTACCCTGCCTCTGTCCGTCATCTATCCCTCCCTCCATCTCTCCGTCCCTCTGTTCCTCCATGCAGCCCTGGCCTGTCCTCCCAACAGCTCCTACTCCCTGTGTGTGAGTTCGTGTCCGGAGACGTGTCTGGGTGTGTCCGGACCCCCCGGCTGCGAGGACGTGTGTGTGGAGGGCTGCGAGTGTAAGCCGGGCTTCATCCTCAGCAACGACAAGTGTGTGTCCCTGAAAGACTGTGGCTGCGTGGACCCCAGTGGATCCTATCACCCTGTGAGTGCTCCGAGTCACTGAAATCACATTCAATTCAATTTTATTTATATTGTCAAATCATAGCAGGCGGTATCTCAGGACACTTTACACACAGAGTAGTTCTAGACCACGCTCTATAATTCTCTATATAACTCTATAGCATTTCCTCTAAGTATGAATGTTTCAAGCACATACTCAACAATATTGTTGAACAATGACGTTTTTGTGGAGGCTTGATGTAATTAAATTGTATTGTGTATGACTGTTCATCGTGTGTGTGTGTGTGTGTGTGTGTGTGTGTGTGTGTGTGTGTGTGTGTGTGTGTGTCAGGTGGATGATAACTGGTATCTGGAGGGTTGTGAGCAGAAGTGTGTGTGTCACAGCGGAGGTTTGATCCGGTGTCACAACAGCAGCTGTAAGCCAACCACTGAGAGCTGCCAGCTACACGACGGAGAATATGAATGTCGTCCTCTGGGTATAAAACACACACACACACACACACACACACACATTGAAACATTTTAGTCAAGCATTCCAAAAAACTTAAATAGACAGTGTCAGCTTGGTGCTGACAGCTCAGTCTGCCAATTAAAAAAAAATATATATATAATTCCAGTGCTGGTTCCATGGTATCAGAATTTTGGATAGTCATCATGGAAATATTAATTGGTCATGTGACAAGGGCTGGGAAGATTGGCAGAGCAGTCAGCCAAGTGACAGTACTCTGATCCAATGGAAAACACAAGTGTGAGAATGACAGCACTCTAGCCCAATGGATTGGTGGGGGCAGTGCCAACCCGTGCCCCCCTTCAAGTCCTGCCCCTGGTAATGAGTACCTCTGGCTCGGAAAAGTGAAGTCAATGTGGAAGTGCCTTAAACCTGCATTCTTTCTAACAACTCCAGGACCAACTACACCTAAACCAACAACTCCAGGACCAACTACACCTAAACCAACAACTCCAGGACCAACTACACCTAAACCAACAACTCCAGGACCAACTACACCTAAACCAACAACTCCTGGACCAACTACAGCCAAGCCACCAAGTATGACATTAATTATCAAAGTTTGGGTTTTGAGTTTTACACTAATACTTCATTTAATTCTCTTTCTTTCTTTCTTTCTTTCATACGTCTGTTTTCCCATTTTTATTCAACCAACTTGTTTCCTCTGTGCTGTACAGAACCATGCCCTCCTGATGCAGATTATATAGAATGTGGCGCAGCTTGTATCCCCACCTGTATGGAACCCTCCACCAACTGTTCTGGCTCCTGTATCAGTGGCTGCTTCTGCAAACCAGGGTTTGTCTTCAAAGGACGGCACTGTGTGCCATTGGAGAAATGTGGCTGTCTGGACGGCCAGAATAACTATTATGAGGTCAGATATACCCATATGCATGCATTCCTGTTAAGGAAAAATATATAATTGTAAGACATTACATGAGAAAAAGATTGTTCTGTGTAGTTCTTGTGACACACAATGCACCCTGCAACTATTGATCCTTTGTTCAATTGTGTTTTAGCCTGGCGAGATCATATTTGGAGATGGCTGCTCAAAGCTGTGTCGCTGTGCAGGGAACTACTCTTTGGAATGTGTTGATAACTCCTGTGACCCTACTGAAGAGTGCCGCGAGGTCAATGGTGTTTCAGGCTGCTATCCTAAAGGTAATGTCATCCTAATAATTTGGTCCCAAATGACCTGTTGTTACTATCTGCTGTATTCTAAAGACTGGTGTTTTGTTACAATTTTAATATTTAAATCACTGAAACATACCAGTAACATAACAACTGCTAAAGTAGTTTCTCATACCTCAGGTACATCCACATGCGTAGCGAGTGGTGATCCCCACTACACCACTTTTGACAAACGCAACTACAATTTCATGGGCAACTGCAGCTACTTGATGTCTGGACCCTGCAATACAACGACTCTGCCATACTTTGAGGTCCATGCCGACAATGAACATCGCTTTAACACGCCCACCATCTCCTATGTGAAGGCCGTACATGTATATGTGCGCATGTTGAAGATCTCCATCCTCAAAGGTGGCACTGTGCAGGTAAGAAATGAGGGGAGGAACAAACACAGATTTGTAACAGATAGGATGGCAGCGTGACATATTTACAAGAGAAGCTGTCCTGACTCCTACCCTGAAAAACACCCACATAGGTCGTTTGCAGCAACAATTAGGACCTATATTTATGTTTATAGAGATGGCGGCCTCTAGAGGCCTAGTAGTTATTATGGGAGGCTCGGGAGCAACGCAGGAAGTTATTGTTGTTGTTATTTTCATTGTTATTTTAACATGTAAGATTGTATACATAGACAGTTTTTAATATTTCTATTTCCTTGATAATCACCCATTATGTTATTTTCACCTGCTTTCCCCACACAGGTGAATGGGACCAATGTAAACGTGCCAGTGTCTCCGGCCCCTGGTGTCTCTGTGTTCAAGTCAGGAAAGTTCTACACTGTATCCATGGACTTTGGTGTGACTGTTCGTTACGATGGAAACCACTTCATGGACATCAAAGTGATCAAAGAGTGAGTTAGGACTGAAGAGTTGCTGTGTCTTTACATTCTTACCCCGACCCCCACACAGAATCCCATTTCCAATGGAAGTTTGGGAATAATCAGTGAAAACACTAGTACTTGGTTGGAATAAGTCACAAACTCTTGGACATGGTGGAGGAGTAGAGAGATGTAGCTCTAACTGAATTGTTGCTCTCACTTCCACAAATCCCTAACGTGTAGATCATTTCTTGTACTCTGCAGCTATGAGAACCAGCTGTGTGGCCTGTGTGGAGATTACGATGGAGATGCCAAAGATGACTTCCGTAAACCAGATGGATCGTTGACCAACAATGCCAATGACTTTGGACACAGCTGGAACACTGATTCAGAGTGAGTAACATACAAATATAATTTCTACAAACAAGACATATATACAGACTGTTTTTAAAAGTATTACTTTTTTGGATTATTTATTACATAATCTCTTTTTATTAATTTAATATTGAATATGTTGGGTCTTTATACTAAACAAACACTGTAGGTACAGTTACCCCTTTATTATAATCACTAGGGACAAAAACTAACTAACAACACACAGAGAGCTCCTCTAACAGAGTGTCTGTGCCTGCAGGTGTAATAAGAAACCCAACACCACCATCCCTGAGTGTGATGGAGACCAAGAAGTGTTTGAGAGCTCTGGATACTGTGGCATCCTGCTGGACAAAAAGGGTCCCTTCGCTGTGTGCCACCCCAAAGTCAACCCAAATGTAAGTACACACACACATACACACACACACACACACACACACACACACACACAAATGTGAAGCAGTTACTTCTGTTGATGTTGTGAGAACTTTAGTAGGGCTGTGTATCCCCAATGATTTCCGTATTCCGGTTCACAAGATCACGATTTGATTACATTTCTGATTCGATATTCGTTATGTTAGGGACATTTCACTAACTATATCAGTTTTTCTTCTCAGAGAACTTTTTCTGTAAATTAAGCAACCCAAAAGCAACCCTAAATTCACCACATCCACGGTCATGTGGATAATAAAAGATCGATTTCCGGATTTTATTGTTCAATACCAGATCACTCAAACAAAGTTTGATTTTAATTGGAGAATCGAATATACAGCCCTACTTTTAGCGTACCCACGTGCAATAAAATACAAGCACTACAATTAAAATAGAAAACCAAAACACGAGGGAGACTGAAATTAGAATTTGTGGTTGAAAACAAAGAGACAGAATGAAGCATTGTAACTCAACAAACCTTGTGTGTGTCTTCAGAATTACTTCAGGGACTGTGTCTTTGACCTGTGTGCGCTGGATGGAGCCAAGCCCGTTCTGTGTGAAGCCATAGAAGCCTACGTCAACGAATGCCAGGACCGCGGGGTGAACATCGGACCCTGGAGGAATAACACCTTCTGCCGTGAGTGTTAACGGGAGAAATGTGGATAGATATAGTAGATATAAGTAGAAAGATGTGGTTGTGTGGGGATAATAGGAGCATTTCACAGCTGAGGCAAATTATCACTATTTTAATTTTCATATAGGCTACATTTATGGTGTTGTTGTACATTTATTTAGCCTGACAAGCCAGACGCACATCAAGATGTTGGGTCTGTGAACTCACCATTGACAGGGCACAATCCGAGGGGTGGGATAAACGGTTGTCTCTCAAATTCTCTCTGTACGCAATAGGATAGCGCTACAACCAGGCAGAGCAACGAAGAAGGAAGAGAAGCTATAGCTGATAGATTAAACTTTTGCCGTATCCGGTCGGCAAAACTCCGATCACATCTTCCTTTTTTAAGAATGACTTCAGTGCCGTTCTTTGTTCTTTTCTCAAAGAAAAGCTTAACTCCAAGTCTTCCAGAAGACTGCTGTTCCCAGCAGCAGCAGCCATAAGCCCGCCCACTGACTCTATACACGATGTGATTGGCCTGACCAGAGTTTGGTTTTTCCAGCTCGCAAGTCAACGGAGAGTGCCTAGACCCCACTGGCTGCAAAATAATTTTGCTGCCGCTAGGGTGCGTCTAGATTTCTAGGCTAACATTTATTATGAGTTTTAATTAATTTTGGCATAATTTTTAGTTTGTTATTTGCCTATAACCTACACATTAAACATGCTGCCTATATTTCAAATCTTGATACTACACTTGATATAAAAACAGGCCCTGGTTTCAGCATATGCTTCTTTGCCCAGCACTATCACTGACTTCAGCCTCCCATCCTCCCCCCTAGCTCTGGACTGCGGCCCAAACAGCCACTATGAGCCCTGTGCAGACCCCTGTCAGGAGACGTGTACTGGGAAACCTCCCTCCTGCGGTGGGCCCTGCTCTGAAAGCTGTGTGTGTGATCCTGGCTACGTCCTGAGTGCCGGCAAGTGCGTCAGGAAGAGTTCTTGTGGCTGCAAATACAACGGCCAGTATTATGAGGTACGATGAAGTTGGTTTGAAAGAAGACATTTCTGCATTTTGAGGATATTGTGGCCTTTGATATGAACTTCATCCTGCTAACACAATTTTGTGTGTGTGTGTGTGTGTGTGTGTGTGTGTGTGTGTGTGTGTGTGTGTGTGTGTGTGTGTGTGTGTGTGTGTGTGTGTGTGTGTGTGTCTCACAGCCTGGAGACGAGTTTTATCAGGCAGACTGTATGTTGAAGTGTAAGTGCGATGCTCCCTTCGTTACCTGCGTGGCCTCTGAATGTCCCCCAATGCACGAGTGTAAACACCAGGATGGAGAGCTGGGCTGCTATCCCACTGGTAAGTCTACACCCACCACGTAACTGAACTGGGTATATGAATTATACGGTACTTGGCATCTCACTGTCACAGCCTAGCAGAAGATGTTGTCTGGAACCAAAATTCATGAATTCAAAACTGAATGCAAATAAATTGTGGGAGGTATCACTGGTAAGGCTTTAGAGTACAGCATGTAATTCTTTGTACTAACAGTGTGCCAGCCTGTACAGTAACCATACATGCATGTACTGTAGGTACAACGGAACAAGGTGTGATGTCAGGGAATAAGCGCTTAAAAATGTGGGAATCTAATACTGTTGATATATTTAAAGTACTAGGTACCTATTCTATAATTACTTGGTACAGTATGATGATAACAAGGCTCAAAGTTTGGAGGAAGATAAGCAACCTCAAGCGATAACCTTCAGCTCTAAAAAAATGAAGCCAATGCGGAAGTTCCTTAAACCTGCAGTCTATCTAATTTCCAGCAGGGGGCACTGGCTGCAAAAAGAAGTCCAATTTTACAGAAGTCTATGAGAAAATGACCCTGCTTCTCACTTGATTTATTAACTTAGTATAATCATTCCTAATGAGTTTATGGTCCCAATTGCTAGTTTCAAGACTTCTTCAATACAGCATGATGTGCATCTTGTAAATTATGGTCCCATATAGAGTAAAATAGACTATAAAGCAGGGCAGGGGATGATTTATTTATTTATTTTTTTAAGATTATTTTTTGGGGCATATTCGGCCTTTATTTTTAACAGGACAGCTGTTGTTACCAGAACAGAATGACAGCTCCCAAATGCAAGTTATTCAATGTTGCTTAATTGTGACTGGAGTAACTGCAGCTGTGTTGGAGCTAGCTGACATTGTGTGTGTGTGTGACCCTCTCCCTCAGGCTCTCAGGACTGTGTGGTGTCTGGAGATCCTCACTACAACACGTTTGACAAAAAGTTCTACAGCTTCATGGGAACATGTACCTACACCCTGGCCAGAACCTGCAAGAACACCACAGGTAGGTGTCTTTTATTTCCATTGCACCTGAACACAATGTTTTCATGTCACTGTCTAAAAATTGTTGCTCTGGTTGAGACTTTGACATGTCTATGTGGGTGTCTTAATGTGATGTGTTTTGTATATGTGTTACATGTGTTATGTGTTCTATATATAGTGTTGTGCTTTTTTTATTATTATTATTATTATTATTTACTGTTTTTTCACAAGATAAATGCTGGAATAATGTTACATATCACATGCTGTTGTCAGAAATGTCCTATTTTCAGTGGATCTTTCATTTATTTTTCATGACTTCATTTGATATGAGTGTAGAAGGTGTAATTTGTAGATGCTGCTATTGAACTGAGGCATATCAGACATTTCAGTTATAGTTATATATTTCAGATATTTAAGGCCCGAGCGCCGACTAATATCGGCTGGTGAAGGCCCTGCTGAAACTGAAGGAATTATTATTATTATTATTATTATTATTATTACTATTATTATTATTACACTTGATTTTTCCGTGCAATGAATTCCCATTCTCAAAAACTCACCAAACTTTGCACACGCATCAGGCCTGGTGAAAATTTTTATATTTTAAGGGTTTCGCAGATAGGCGTGCAAAAATGGCTCGCTAGTTATTATTGGAATTGTTTGTTGGAATAGCTTTTGTGATAAATGTTCTGTGTTTGACTGAACACTTGTTGCTGGCAATTCATATCCATGTTCTCATCCTTGCATGAGAATACAGAGCAGTTTTGATGGTGTCTCATATTATAATTCTCCATGAGATGTTTTATCTGTATCTGAATATTGAACTTTAGCTAAAATCAAATCCTAATTGCAATATCTGGCAGAAAAATCGCAATTAGTTCAAAAGTCCAAATTGTTCAGCCCCACTGTTTAAGAAACCCAGTTACTGCACGTAGCAGACAGTGACCTGTGTGTATGCTTCCTGTGCAGGTCCCTGGTTCTCAGTGGAGGGGAAGAATGAGGAGAGAGGAATGCCAGGGTTGTCCTACCTGAGAAAGCTCTACGTGACTGTGAATGGAATCACTGTGACCCTGATGAAGGCCAGGAGGACGCTGGTCAGTATCTCTGTCTCTGTATTTACAAGCTGTCAGTATCACTGAGGATGACTGGGCACAACATGTGTATTAGGGCTGGGACCATGGGCTTTTGTCCCGATTCGATTCTTTCACCATACATGGGTGCTGATTGGATTTGTATTGCGATTTTCCTTCATTGCGATTCTAGAAGTATCGCGATTCGATAGTATTGAGTATTGATTACATATTTTCTTTTCCTCCTTTAAGAAAAACTACGGTTGAATAATACACTTCTAGAGACATTTATTTCATTCATAAAGAAGAACGTAACACAGATTTTCTCCATTTTCTGCTTTCGCTCTGTTACGATGTAGTCGCCATCGGCGGTACCTAGAGCTGTAACAATTCCAAATTTTGCAGAACAATTGATTGATATCACTGTCATGTGACCCAGATAATGTACAGTAATAACACAGGTACACAGCCTATGAAGTAAACCACGCCTCCTTATTATCAGAAAAACATTTTTCTGTCATTTTTGTTGCTATGAATATGTACGGTATAGGGTCAAGTGCCAACAACTAACAACTTGAAATAATAATAGAAATATATAGTCCAAACAATAATCACTTATATAATTACAAATTGGCAAATCTGAACAAAATCAACAATTACGCTTTAAGACCTTAGCTAATGTTAGCAATGAATTGCAGTTAAACAAAGAAACGGCGATTATGTAATAATTGTTACAGGTCTAGCGGTACCATATACAGGTGAATCATTGGTAAAAAAAATACATTAAAATATCTATTCTAGGGGGAAAAAATTGATTTTAAAAATTGTTTTGTTATCACAACACATGTAATGTAATCTTACCTGATGTGTTTTATCCAGTGAAATGTTTTCAGCAGATAAGCAAAAGAACAAGCTGCTCATTTGAGTAACGTTACATCCCCGGTACGACACACACAGACATCGTAGTTTCAGCGAGACGTCATCCATGCGACTTTGAAGTGTGTAGTCTTTCTAATTAGGTATTTTCACAGTCTTACTCACATACTTCAACAGTTTAACAATAAACTGAGATTTTCTTGACGTGCCAAATTATCTATTAAACTGGTGAACATCATATGTGTAATTCATGGCTCAATTCAAACCAGACCAAAAAATGATTATTATCTCTCCATTGACTCCCATTCATATTTTTTCAAAAGATAGGTCCCATGGACCGGAAGTAGAAGTGCGTGACTTTGGCTCTCTATAGCTTAATCTTCAGAATGGGTGACATCACAACCCAAAGCCTGTCTCTTGTTCTCTTCACCTTTTCTTATCTGATCGTATCCCTTGTTCCTTGACCTTTATCTCTTTTATAATGCCATAATCCCAGAGATCTATCCACGCTCTTCCTCCTCATCGTCTCCTGTACTCATCTGTTTGATCTGTCCACACATCCTCAGTGTCTTTACTCCGTCATCTTATCTTATCTTATCTTGTGTGCTGGGTTTTTATTTATGTCTATTCATATACTTTTGATTTACGTTTTTTTACACCTGTTACCATCTGCAAAGAGTAATTGATTAGTTGTCAACTATTAAATGAATGGCCAACTATTTAGACTATTTATTAAATCTCAGATTCCAGCTTGTTAAGTGTGAATATGTTCTAGTTTCTCCTCTGTGACAGAAAACTGAACATCTTTGAGTTGTGGACAAAACAAGACATTAGAGGACGTCTTCTGATTGACATTTTCTGGCATTTTATGAACCAAACAATGAAAATAATTGTTAGTTGCAGCCCTATATAATTATATTTATTAATTCATATACTATATATACAGTACATCTACTATTTTCCTGTTTAAATTCAGTTTATTTAGTTTACATTTACTGTACACCACAAATATAAATGATTGTCTTTATAGTCTATGGTATATATTTTATCCTTATATTTTAACTTCTCCACTATTTTATGTCTTAGATTCCCATTGTTTTTACTGGTGTGATTTTCTTTTTAGACATATTTAATGAGCATTGTTGGAGGAGCCTGAGATCTAAGATTTTCATTGCTTCTCTGTAATTGTTGGGACTATGTCAATAAATAGCTTTGAGTTGGATAAGCTGACAGGAAACTGTAAATATGTAACACGTGTGTATGTAAAAACTGGTACCTGTAGCTTCTGTTGACCCTCGTTTTTTCTTCCTTCCCTCCCTTCAGGTGAACGGACTGCGCGTGGCCCTCCCTCACTCCCCCTCCCCTCTCATCTCTCTCAGTCTGGCCGGCCAGTACATCACCCTGCAGACGCCCTTCGGCCTCCGGGTGCGCTGGGACGGAAACCATTACGCCCAGATCTCAGTTCCCAGGTTGGTAATGTAATAGTCTGGCATTACCAGACCTTCGTCCACAGCGCAGCGGAGGAAGGTCTGGCTAGTCCACACAGCATTCTGGGATGGGAGGAAAACGTGCTCTGGTTTATTGGCATTTCTTTAAACCAATCACAATAGTCATGGGCAGTACTAAGCACCGGACGGAGCCCCGGTGCCTCTGTAAAATAGCCTTGGGAAGGAACTTGTTTTGGTGGAACGTGTACGTTCAAAATTTGTTTTAGTCGTTCAACAGAAAACTCAGATTGGACAGATAGTCTAGCTAGCTGTCTGGATTTACCCTGCAGAGATCTGAGGAGCAGTTAACCATAGTCCTCAGAAATCCACCAGAGGTTAGAATTACAACACAAAGAAAGAGGAAGGGGACGGACATCTGGGCCAAAATGAGGGACATCTGGCGGAACCTGCGGCGGCACCGGAGCAATCCTGTAAATTAAATGTTGTCGATATAGACTAGTAATATAACATTCTGGTGGTCCCACCCTGTCTCCTTGGTTACATTCATGTGGGAATTTAAGCTAATAAGAGCTATAAACTGCAGTTTAGTCTCTGTGTATTTCATGAAAACTGCCTAAGTAATCACCTCGGCATCTGTCCAATCTGTAGTTCAAACGTCATACAGATCTGCTGTTTTTAACAAATCCTGCCAACATTCTTAATACTTTGCTTCTATGTCTTCCATTGATGGTTCCCTGATTAATAGTATCACAGCATTCTGTCTCTATTGTTTATAGAATTCCATTAAAGAGCCAGACACTATTTAAACTTTTAAGTCTTCTTAAGACATTCCTCTCCATCTCCTAATCCCGTTTTCTCTTCCTCCCCGTCCCGGCAGCTCCTACCATGACCAGATGTGCGGCCTCTGCGGCAACTACGACGGGAACCCGAACAACGACTTCACCAAGCCAGATGGCACTCTGGGAGGCAACGTCAACGACTTCGGCAACAGCTGGCAGACAAAAGAAGACGAGGATGACTCGTGAGTTTTACATTTTCATTTCAGTGCTGGAATCTGAGACTTTCCTTAAGACTTCCCTGGAGAGTCCCATGAAGCTCAAGCATGTGATGGAGGTACATGTGACTGGGCTCTATAACCTGAACTCTGGGAAATGACAATAAAACAAATGATATAAGCTACGCAATGTATGGATTTATACTTGTGCGCAATGGGGCATTTTTAACACCAAAAAATATTTTTCGCAAGAACATTAATTATATTTTGTAGAGAAAGTATTATTATACAATTAGGGCTGGGCATTATATCAATATTGTATAGATATTGTGATACTAGATATAGTCTTAGATTTTGAATATGGTAATATGATGCAAGTCTGGTTTGAAAGGCTGGATTACAGTAAAGTGATGTTCTGAACTTACCAGACTGTTGTAGCTGTTCTATTATTTGCCTTTACCCACTTAGTCATTATATCCACATTACTGATGATTGTATACCACCAATCTCATTGTGTGAATATTTTGTGAAAGCACCAATTCTCATCCCTACAATATTGTCGTGATATCACGGTATTTATTTTGTTTAAATTTTTTCATATTGCCCAGCCCTACAAAGAATTGACTCTGCCATAACTCCTGAGGATAAGTGAAATAGAATGTGACCTGGTGTTGTGTTTGTATTGTTCAGGTGTAGCCAAGGCACCGGGCCCAACCCAGACTGTGACCCCAAACTGGAGGCTGAGGTGGTGAAGCCAGACAAATGTGGCAAACTCAAAGACCCTGCTGGACCCTTCAGGTAAGAAAGCAGCTTTTTAACCTAATTATTGACCTGTTATAGCTGTTAAGGCCGGTTTATGCTTCTGTGGTAAATCCACACCGTGTACATAGGTACGTAGAGACATGGACCCTACGACGTAGCCTGACGTGCACCTCTTGAAAAATGTAACTACACCTCGCAGCGACACAGACCCCAACAACTGTGATTGGTCCGCTTGGCCATGGCTTGATAGCGTTACATTTCCCCCGATTCATTTCCTGGTTCTCCTTCTCCGTAAACAACATGAAATCAAGGAGAGGGTTAACTTCTCCTGCTCCAGATTTCCCACCGTGGTCAGAAAGAACAGGGGAGACACTTTGTTTCTCTCACTATGACTCTAGAGTCGCTCCGAAGCTTATCACCGTCACTCTCTCACTCGCTCTACCACACACTCCCCACACACACACACACACACACACACACACACACACACACCGGCCCTGCTATTCTCTTAAAGAGATCAACACACACACACTAACGCACAAGTATAAACTTCAGGCCACTTAAGTAGGCTACAGAGAAAGCTCTGCGTGGAGCCTTCTCAGAACCATGAATCAGCCTTTAGACTGCAGAGAGTTGTACTGTTCAGAGGGACATGAGCTGAAGGCATCACCCTGCTGGGATTCACATTTAAATTGAAAGATCAGGGCAGTAGCTACCAGAGGGCAGAGGCTTTAATCTTTCTTTCCAACCACAGACCCTTTATAAGATAGAATATACCGGAGTTCCCTCACGTATGTCCCATGGAATCATTCTTTTTACGCTTCTATAGACTAGTCATTTTAGTTCTGTGAAAGAACAACACAAGAGACATGTATTAATCATATTTGCAGATTCTGAGAGTAATAGATTTGTTGGATAAGAAAATATACTACTATTATACTACTACTATTATAGATGTAAAAACTTTGGAGCCTTTTGGAAAGAAAATACTAATGTGTATACCCCATACAGTCAGAATCTACAATAAAAGCATTATAATCTCCCCACAACATATCCATATAGATATAGTTTTAATGGTGGGGGAAGAATTGATACAGCATATTATCACAATATTTTTCATGGCAAAACAAAACAAACAGAAGTTTTCCTTTGGGGGAAGTAATTTGAAGTAGAGAAAAAAGTAAAAAACAAAATCTCGCAGAATATGGCATTTTTAAAATGGCATAATATTGTGAAATAAGTATCGTGATATATATATATATATATATATATATATATATATAGTTTCTGACTACTTGGATCCTGTTGTTTTTAATCTAAATAATCTCCAGTGTGTATGTTAACAAAAATGCGCTGACCCTAGTTTTTTTTTCTCTGTCTTTGGTTTATGAAAATGCGTTTTGAATCCCTAATATCAATCTCTCCCTTTGGGTTGTTTAGGAGGTGGTTTCATGTATTTCATATATGCAGTGAAATCAGCAGCATGCCATTAGTTATGGCTGGATAGGGATGGAACGATGCATCGTGAATCGGTTAAAAATCGATATAAACGTGTAAAGATTACAACCGCTTGAGATAAAAAATTAATGGGGATACAGTTTTTAATCTACTTTAGATTTCACTTGTTGGACTTCAGATGTCACTGTGTTCTCAGTTTATTTATCTGAAGAGATTTATTTTAAATATTTATTCAGTGATTTTATTTTTTATTTAATTATTTTCATTTAAGATGAAATAAATTTCAGTTGCACTTTTGATAAGAGGACACATCTGTTGTTTTGGACAGTTAAAAGGGAGTAGCTTTCAGTCATTTGTCTGCAGCTCATTCTGTTAAAAAATGGTGAGAATCGTGTCATGACGTTCAAAGTGTAATTTGAATGGTGAGTTAAATGTTTGGTTACAAACCTAGCGTTGGACCCTCTGAGTGTTTGCCTCTGTTCCAGGGAGTGTATCAGCGTGGTGAATCCCACTCCGTTCTTCCAGAGCTGTGTGTATGACATGTGCCAGTTCCAAGGCCAGCAGCATGTGCTGTGTGACCAGCTCCAGGCCTACACCGACGCCTGCCAGAGCGCCGGAGCCAAAGTCCACCCGTGGAGGACTCCAAGCTTCTGTCGTAAGTCTTGATTCTAGCATTTTAATTTCACAAACTTCCTTTTTCTTCCAAAGACATTCACTGTCTGTTCCATCGTGTGAAGGCCTCATTGCACGGGTAGAATCTGTCTCAAATGCAACTCTCCTTCAAAAACAAGCCAAGGCACACAGTAGAACAAATTCAAATGCCTTTATTTGACATGGCAGTATGCCGTTAAAATGACCACTGAACTGAAATAGTTGTTCTTCAGGGTCATTGTCAGCATAGTCTGCTCACATATAGAGTGTTACACTAATGAATGGGAGTGTGGTTCTCTATCAATGTGCAAGCCTATAGGTCAAAAGCAAGGAAGTGATACATCATCAATAGAAGGGGGTTGTGGCTAGAGAGAATACAGCTACAGCCAGAAGTTAAGCAAAATCTAACCTTAATACTTTCACCCAGGAAACGCATGTTTGTTCCTCACGAGTGTTTTAATCCAAACCATGAACTTGGTTGTTTTGGTGTCTAAACGTAACTTTTGTCGCCGTGGCTGGGAAGGGAAGAAGTGGATCAGGGGTTACCCATCAATAGTTCCATATATTAAAGGTCCCATGACATGGTGCTCTTTGGATGCTTTTATGTAGACCTCAGTGGTGCCCTAATACTGTATCTGAAGTCTCTTTCCCGAAATTCAGCCTTACTCCGGATTTCCACTGGATGCAGAACGGCTGCGGACTGGCTCCGCTGCGTGCTCCGCCGTCCGTCAGTACCCACTAGGTACAGATTTGTTGCGGCACGGCTGCGGCCATGACTGACAGCTGTAGTCACGAGGACCCACGAGATCTCGCAAATTCACGTAGAATAGAACCACAAAACCAACAACAGTTAGTTTCCATCCAGAAGAGTAGAGGGGAAACAACTCTGTGCTGTGTAAGGTGTAGTGCAGGGAAATATGACCCGCCGTGAGCACGGTGTATTTTATTTTGAAAATTAACCGGATGTTTTATTTTGCTTCTGTGCTCGACTTCCTGTCCCGCACTATCTGCCGTGTGCTGAATTGCTGCGGAGCTCTCCGGCATCCAGCAAAAATAGAAGCTCTGCGTATCTGCTCCGGAGGGCTGGGACCGCCAGAGCTGGGACGGAGTCAGGACGCAGCCGTTCTGCAGTCAGTGGAAATACACACATTGACTTTAATGGAAACCTATTGTGGCCTTGAGCAACTGCCACTTTGCTCGTTTGAAAGCCATGATGTCTCTCTCTCATGGGCGGGCCAAATTCTCTGGGCGGGCAAAGCAGAGAAAGGGGAGGTAACCTTTCCCCTTATGACCTCATAAGGAGCAAGATTCCAGATCGGCCCATCTGAGCTTTCATTTTCTCAAAGGCAGAGCAGGATACCCAGGGCTCGGTTTACACCTATCACCATTTCTAGCCACTGGGAGACCATAGGCAGGCTGGGGGAACTCACATTAATGTTAAAAAACCTCATAAAGTGAAATGTTCATGCCATGGGACCTTTAAAATACAGTTCTTTGACACTATTGCTGTAGTTACATTTCAGGGATCACTGTCGACTTATTTTTTCTTCAATAACAGACAAAAAAAAACGTACTGGATTTGATTTTTAGCAACTTAAGAGGTGTGGCTATAAACCCATTAATCATCTTTTCATTCTTATCTTAATCCTTCTGTCCCTCCTTTTACATATCCCTCTGGCTATCCTACCCTCCTTTGGTTCATCCTGCTACCCCTCCTCAATCCATTCCTCCTACCTTCCTACCCTGCCTCTGTCCGTCATCTGTCCCTCCCTCCATCTCTCCGTCCCTCTGTTCCTCCATGCAGCCCTGGCCTGTCCTCCCAACAGCTCCTACTCCCTGTGTGTGAGTTCGTGTCCGGAGACGTGTCTGGGTGTGTCCGGACCCCCCGGCTGCGAGGATGTGTGTGTGGAGGGCTGCGAGTGTAAGCCGGGCTTCATCCTCAGCAACGACAAGTGTGTGTCCCTGAAAGACTGTGGCTGCGTGGACCCCAGTGGATCCTATCACCCTGTGAGTGCTCCGAGTCACTGAAATCACATTCAATTCAATTTTATTTATAGTGTCAAATCATAGCAGGTGGTATCTCAGGACACTTTACACACAGAGTAGTTCTAGACCACGCTCTATAATTTACAGCATTTCCTCTGAGCACCAATTGCACTTATTGCAGCGGCGGTGGGCATTCCAAGTATTGATACATTCCTGGTATTTATTTATTTAAGTATAAATGTTTCAAGCACATACTCAACAATATTGTTGTAGTGTCTTATGTAATCTATCTGATCTGAACAATGACGTTTTTGTGGAGGCTTGATGTAATTAAATTGTATTGTGTATGACTGTTCATCGTGCGTGCGTGCGTGCGTGTGTGTGCGTGTGTGTGCGTGTGTGTGTGTGTGTGTGTGTGTGTGTGTGTGTGTCAGGTGGATGATAACTGGTATCTGGAGGGTTGTGAGCAGAAGTGTGTGTGTCACAGCGGAGGTTTGATCCAGTGTCACAACAGCAGCTGTAAGCCAACCACTGAGAGCTGCCAGCTACACGACGGAGAATATGAATGTCGTCCTCTGGGTATAAAACACACACACACACACACACACACACACACACACACACACACACACACACGTTCACTTGAAGCTTATTCATTAAATTATTACCATCATTGTAGTAAGTGCAAGTTAAGTTCATTTGTACACCATATTTAAACACAGCTTAAGATGACCAAGTGCTATATAAAAGAACTTTAAAATGAAATTAAAAAGTACAACACACACAAATATATTTGTCAACAATAACTGATATGGGACAAAGCACAGAATATATACATGACAATAGATTGAAAGATTAATGGGCCATAAAAGGCAAGTGAATTAAAACGTGTCTTTAGTCCTGCTTTACTACTGTTATTAACGAGCTAACGCTAGCTTGTCATGCTTGTCAAGCTGGATAACGAGTAAACACCACACCAGCACCAGAAGAGGGACGTTACGTTCCTCACTTCAAAACGGAACAAAAGTAGGATTCTGTAGTGACTTTACCCTGCTGTTGAACTCCCTTCCTCCTCATCAAGGACTCCAACATGTTTACGTTTTAGGTGCTGAATCATCACCGTGGTGCGCCCGTGCCATGCCGTGTCGCTTTTGCTTATCTTGCAATTAACACGTTTTCGATTTATTTGGTGTGAAATGCTCCCACACCTTGGATGACTTAGGTCGAACTGATTTCTCTGCCTCCGCCATGTTTCAGAACGTTACGGGTCTCTCCTGTCTCTCTCCGTATTTCCTCTACCCCCGCTCTGCTCTTTTTTTTTTTCTTTCACTCCACGCCGCTCCGCACGGCACTCAACTCGCTTTTATCTGCGCGACTGAGTGGCGTGTCGCAGAGTGTCGCAATTCGTTGTTGCAGCCCTACAAGCATTCCGAAAAACTTAAATAGACAGTGTCAGCTTGATGGAACATTAACAAAATTTCATAATGACACCATGTAAACATACACCAATATGGCACAACCCAGACTTTCTACTTAAAAAAAATGAGCAAGGGCAATTCCAGGATTTTTTAAGTGGGGTGGCACATGGGTAGACCAATAATCACAAATTGTACATCTGAATATAATACACATTTTCTACAAGCTCAGTCTGCCAATTTTTTTTTTAAAACAATTCCAGTGCTGATTCCATGGTATCCGAATTTTGGATAGTCATCATGGAAATATTAATTGGTCATGTGACAAGGGCTGGGAAGATTGGCAGAGCAGTCAGCCAAGTGACAGTACTCTGATCCAATGGAAAACACAATTGTGAGAATGACAGCACTCTAGCCCAATGGATTGGTGGGGGGCACCAAGCGGGGGCAATCATATTTCAGGCGGGGGGGGGGTGGAGGTCAGTGCCAACCTGTGCCCCCCTTCAAGCCCTGCCCCTGGTAATGAGTAGCTGTCAAGCAGCAACCTCTGGCTCGGAAAAGTGAAGTCAATGTGGAAGTGCCTTAAACCTGCATTCTTTCTAACAACTCCAGGACCAACTACACCTAAACCAACAACTCCAGGACCAACTACACCTAAACCAACAACTCCAGGACCAACTACACCTAAACCAACAACTCCAGGACCAACTACACCTAAACCAACAACTCCTGGACCAACTACAGCCAAGCCACCAAGTATGACATTAATTATCAAAGTTTGGGTTTTGAGTTTTACACTAATACTTCATTTAATTCTCTTTCTTTCTTTCTTTCTTTCTTTCTTTCATACATCTGTTTTCCCATTTTTATTCAACCAACTTGTTTCCTCTGTGCTGTACAGAACCATGCCCTCCTGATGCAGATTATATAGAATGTGGCGCAGCTTGTATCCCCACCTGTATGGAACCCTCCACCAACTGTTCTGGCTCCTGTATCAGTGGCTGCTTCTGCAAACCAGGGTTTGTCTTCAAAGGACGGCACTGTGTGCCATTGGAGAAATGTGGCTGTCTGGACGGCCAGAATAACTATTATGAGGTCAGATATACCCATATGCATGCATTCCTGTTAAGGAAAAATATATAATTGTAAGACATTACATGAGAAAAAGATTGTTCTGTGTAGTTCTTGTGACACACAATGCACCCTGCAACTATTGATCCTTTGTTCAATTGTGTTTTAGCCTGGCGAGATCATATTTGGAGATGGCTGCTCAAAGCTGTGTCGCTGTGCAGGGAACTACTCTTTGGAATGTGTTGATAACTCCTGTGACCCTACTGAAGAGTGCCGCAAGGTCAATGGTGTTTCAGGCTGCTATCCTAAAGGTAATGTCATCCTAATAATTTGGTCCCAAATGACCTGTTGTTACTATCTGCTGTATTCTAAAGACTGGTGTTTTGTTACAATTTTAATATTTAAATCACTGAAACATACCAGTAACATAACAACTGCTAAAGTACAGTTTCTCATACCTCAGGTACATCCACATGCGTAGCGACTAGTGATCCCCACTACACCACTTTTGACAAACGCAACTACAACTTCATGGGCAACTGCAGCTACTTGATGTCTGGACCCTGCAACACAACGACTCTGCCATACTTTGAGGTCCATGCCGACAATGAACATCGCTTTAACACGCCCACCATCTCCTATGTGAAGGCCGTACATGTATATGTGCGCATGTTGAAGATCTCCATCCTCAAAGGTGGCACTGTGCAGGTAAGAAATGAGGGGAGGAACAAACACAGATTTGTAACAGATAGGATGGCAGCGTGACATATTTACAAGAGAAGCTGTCCTGACTCCTACCCTGAAAAACGCCCACATAGGTCGTTTGCAGCAACAATTAGGACCTATATTTATGTTTATAGAGATGCCGGCCTCTAGTGGCCTAGTAGTTATTATGGGAGGCTCGGGAGCAACGCAGGAAGTTATTGTTGTTGTTATTTTCATTGTTATTTTAACATGTAAGATTGTATACATAGACAGTTTTTAATATTTCTATTTCCTTGATAATCACCCGTTATGTTATTTTCACCTGCTTTCCCCACACAGGTGAATGGGACCAATGTAAACGTGCCAGTGTCTCCGGCCCCTGGTGTCTCTGTGTTCAAGTCAGGAAAGTTCTACACTGTATCCATGGACTTTGGTGTGACTGTTCGTTACGATGGAAACCACTTCATGGACATCAAAGTGATCAAAGAGTGAGTTAGGACTGAAGAGTTGCTGTGTCTTTACATTCTTACCCCGATCCCCACACAGAATCCCATTTCCAATGGAAGTTTGGGAATAATCAGTGAAAACACTAGTACTTGGTTGGAATAAGTCACAAACTCTTGGACATGGTGGAGGAGTAGAGAGATGTAGCTCTAACTGAATTGTTGCTCTCACTTCCACAAATCCCTAACGTGTAGATCATTTCTTGTACTCTGCAGCTATGAGAACCAGCTGTGTGGCCTGTGTGGAGATTACGATGGAGATGCCAAAGATGACTTCCGTAAACCAGATGGATCGTTGACCAACAATGCCAATGACTTTGGACACAGCTGGAACACTGATTCAGAGTGAGTAGCATACAAATATAATTTCTACAAACAAGACATATATACAGACTGTTTTAAAAAGTACTACTTTTTTGGTTTATTTATTGCATAATGTCTTTTTATTAATTTAATATTGAATATGTTGGGACTCAGTACAGTTACCCCTTTAATATAATTACTAGGGACAAAAACTAACAACACACAGAGAGCTCCTCTAACAGAGTGTCTGTGCCTGCAGGTGTAATAAGAAACCCAACACCACCATCCCTGAGTGTGATGGAGACCAAGAAGTGTTTGAGAGCTCTGGATACTGTGGCATCCTGCTGGACAAAAAGGGTCCCTTCGCTGTGTGCCACCCCAAAGTCAACCCAAATGTAAGTCACTACACACACACACACACACACACACACACACACACACACACACACACACACTCAATTCACGACATCCACGGTCATGTGGATAATAAAAGATTGATTTCGGGATTTTATTGTTCAATATCAGATCATAATTGGAGAATCGAATATACAGCCCTACTTTTAGCGTACCTACATGCAATAAAATACAAGCACAACAATTAAAATAAAAAACCAAAACACGAGGGAGACGGAAATTAGAATTTGTGGTTGAAAACAAAGAGACAGAATGAAGCATTGTAACTCAACAAACCTTGTGTGTGTCTTCAGAATTACTTCAGGGACTGTGTCTTTGACCTGTGTGCGCTGGATGGAGCCAAGCCCGTTCTGTGTGAAGCCATAGAAGCCTACGTCAACGAATGCCAGGACCGCGGGGTGAACATCGGAACCTGGAGGAATAACACCTTCTGCCGTGAGTGTTAACGGGAGAAATGACATGTGGATAGATATAGTAGATATAAGTAGAAAGTAAGGCTGAGCAATTTTATCGATTCTGCGATATAAATCAATATTTTTTTCCCCAAGAAAGTATCCATTTTTAAGCCGCGAGTATCAATACATAAGTCCCATTCAAATCCCCCGTGTTTACCCCCGTTCACGTTGCAGGAAGAGCGATTTGGTCAGCCAGCCGCTAGTGTCGCTGTAGAGCAAGTTACCCGTACTAACTTTACACAGACGCCGACGTCTACGGGCGCTGACACACAGAGCCGATAATCGGCCGTTGGACAGTCTGGCGAGGTCGGTGACTCGAGTCTGTTCGGTGTGTTCCATGCCATCGGCCATCCGAGGAGCCGTCGGCCTTCATTTTGGCCAACCCGACATGCTCAGTCGGAGACAGGGCAGTCGGGACTCACCCGGAAATGGCGAACGGATGAGCCTCTCAAAATCTGACGAAAATCTTTTAAACTAACCTTTGTCGATCTGAAATGAAGACAGATTCAGCAACTGCATGGCCTATTTCTCGCTTAAAATGTTTTCAGAAACACGTTTCGGTGAACTATTTTAGTACAATATGAGATCGTATTCTGAACAAGCCGCCATGACAGTCTGGCTGTGAATTTCCGGAGAAAAAAGAACCACGTGACGCGTTCGTCCAATCAGCTGCCGGTTTTCATTTTCTGGGAAACAATCAGACTGTTAATGGAAACAATACAGAGCAGCGCCGCCTGCTGCTATGGAAACGTATTACGTTTTGCGCACGCGCAGAGCGTATGCTCAAGTCGGCGTTTCTTCGGTGTGTTCTGAGGAGAAGCCATGGTACTATGTTTACTTACCTGGTGGCTAGACTGGCTACCTCATATGTTCAGTGTCAAGCTAAAAAAGCTGTCAAAGAAACTATTCAGAACAGGCCACTTGCTGCACTTTTTAACTCTCCAATGTTAATTGCAATACTGCACTTTATTTACTTTTCAAAGGCTTGTAAGCTACAGTTTGCACTGTTTCAATAAATGGAACTCATTTTCTCAACACATCTTTGATTCATTTTGTCCAGCATTTGCAAGCTGTAGCCTGTCTGTCCAGTCAGAGACATATGTTGTGTAATTGATGTTTTTAGTTTTCAGTTCAATTAATTAAATCCAAGTAAATGGAACACTCACAAGATGTCACCAAAATCACTGTCCCCTTTAAATCTTTCAGAAAATGATGTAAGTGTATCGAATTATATCGAATCGTATCGTTGGCTGAATATCGTGATATATATATCATATCGTGAGCTGAATATCGTGTATCATATCGTGAGATTAGTGTATCGCTACAGCCCTAGTAGAAAGATGTGGTTGTGTGGGGCTAATAGGAGCATTTCACAGCCGAGGCTAATTATTACTATTTTAATTTTCATATAGGCTACATTTATGGTGTTGTACATTTATTATGACTTTTAATTAATTTTGGCATCATATTTTGGTTTATTTGCCTATAACCTACACATTAAACATGCTGCCTATATTTCAAATCTTGATACTACACTTGATATAAAAACAGGCCCTGGTTTCAGCATATGCTTCTTTGCCCAGCACTATCACTGACTTCAGCCTCCCATCCTCCCCCCTAGCTCTGGACTGCGGCCCAAACAGCCACTATGAGCCCTGTGCAGACCCCTGTCAGGAGACGTGTACTGGGAAACCTCCTTTCTGCAGTGGGCCCTGCTCTGAAAGCTGTGTGTGTGATCCTGGCTACGTCCTGAGTGCCGGCAAGTGCGTCAGGAAGAGTTCTTGTGGCTGCAAATACAACGGCCAGTATTATGAGGTACAGTGAAGTTGGTTTGAAAGAAGACATTTCTGCATTTTGAGGATATTGCGGCCTTTGATTTGAACTTCATCCTGCTAACACAATTCTGTGTGTGTGTGTGTGTGTGTGTATGTGTGTGTGTGTGTGTGTGTGTGTGTGTGTGTGTGTGTGTGTGTGTGTGTCAGCCTGGAGATGAGTTTTATCAGGCAGACTGTATGTTGAAGTGTAAGTGCGATGCTCCCTTCGTTACCTGCGTGGCCTCTGAATGTCCCCCAATGCACGAGTGTAAACACCAGGATGGAGAACTGGGCTGCTTTCCCACTGGTAAGTCTACACCCACCACACTACTACACCACGTAACTGAACTGGATATATGAATTATACGGTACTTGGCATCTCACTGTCACAGCCTAGCAGAAGATGTTGTCTGGAACCAAAATTCATGAATTCAAAACTGAATGCAAATAAATTGTGGGAGGTATCACTGGTAAGGCTTTAGAGTACAGCATGTAATTATTTGTACTAACAGTGTGCCAGCCTGTACAGTAACTATACATGCATGTACTGTAGGTACAACAGAACAAGGTGTGATGTCAGGGAATAAGTGCTTAAAAATGTGGGAATCTAATACTGTTGATATATTTAAAGTACTAGGTACCTATTCTAATATTACTTGGTACAGTATGATGATAAGAAGGCTCAAAGTTTGGAGGAAGATAAGCAACCTCAAGTGGTAACCTTCAGCTCTAAAAAAAAATGAAGCCAATGTGGAAGTTCCTTAAACCTGCAGTCTATCTTATTTCCAGCAGGGGGCACTGGCTGCAAAAAGAAGTCCAATTTTACAGAAGTCTATGAGAAAATGACCCTACTTCTCACTTGATTTATTAACTTAGTATAATCATTCCTAATGAGTTTATGGTCCCAATTGCTAGTTTAAAGTCTTCTTCAATACAGCATGATGTTCATTTTGTAAATTATGGTCCCATATAGAGTAAAATAGACTATAAAGCAGGGCAGGGGATGATTTATTTAGTTATTTTTTTAAGATTATTTTTTGGGGCATATTCGGCCTTTATTTTTAACAGGACAGCTGTTGTTACCAGAACAGAATGACAGCTCCCAAATGCAAGTTATTCAATGTTGCTTAATTGTGACTGGAGTAACTGCAGCTGTGTTGGAGCTAGCTGACATTGTGTGTGTGTGACCCTCTCCCTCAGGCTCTCAGGACTGTGTGGTGTCTGGAGATCCTCACTACAACACGTTTGACAAAAAGTTCTACAGCTTCATGGGAACATGTACCTACACCCTGGCCAGAACCTGCAAGAACACCACAGGTAGGTGTCTTTTATTTCCATTGCACCTGAACACAATGTTTTCATGTCACTGTCTAAAAATTGTTGCAAAAATCTCAAACTGCCACAGCTCTTACACAAACAGTCCAATTGCGAGCACATTCAGATGACACATGCACAGATCCAGTGGTGGAAGAAGTATTCAGTTCAGACTGTTCAATGTCCCATGCTTATTAAAAGAAAAACACTTGTTGCTGGCAATTCATATCCATGTTCTCATCCTTGCATAAGAATACAGAGATTTTTCCCCCCAAATTGTTCAGCTCCACTGTTTAAGAAACCCAGTTACTGCACGTAGCAGACAGTGACCTGTGTGTATGCTTCCTGTGCAGGTCCCTGGTTCTCAGTGGAGGGGAAGAATGAGGAGAGAGGAATGCCAGGGTTGTCCTACCTGAGAAAGCTCTACGTGACTGTGAATGGAATCACTGTGACCCTGATGAAGGCCAGGAGGACGCTGGTCAGTATCTCTGTCTCTGTATTTACAAGCTGTCAGTATCACTGAGGATGACTGGGCACAACATGTGTATTAGGGCTGGGACCATGGGCTTTTGTCCCGATTTGATTCTTTCACCATACATGGGTGCCGATTGGATTTGTATTGTGATTTTCCTTCATTGCGATTCTAGAAGTATCGCGATTCGATAGTATTGAGTATTATGATTTTCTTTTCCTCCTTTAACCCCCGTCGACCATGCTTTTGTTGTCCTCCCAGCAAAATGAACCCGGTCTGTTTTGCCTTTTTATGAAGCATAAAGTAAAAATGATCACCCAATTCTATTTTGCACCTTCTAGCCAACTTCATTCCAACTTATTGCCACTAGTTTTACACTTATATTTTCAGTTTATGGTCAATAAACTTAATTTACTGTACATGAAATTTTAATTATATATATATATATATATATATATATATATATATATATATCTCTCAAAACGAGTCAATATCCGAATGCGAATGAATGGACTCCATATGAGGCTCCTTTTCAACTACGAGGTCAATATTGTTTTTCAATAACGACAAAACAAGAAATAATCCGTGCATTTATATGGAACTAAGCTCTAGGAGCTTTCCATCTTTACTCTCCTCCCTGTTATGTTGCATTCGGAAATCTATTGTTTTTGACTGATAAAATGGCTGCGGCCGGAATCAACAAGACCTACGGTGAGTTGTTGAAAACCTTTCTTTTTAGTTAACTCTGGGTACACAAACAATGTTCTCAATGCTCATGTTCATGTGTAGAGCCCCTGGTGAAACTTTGAGCAAAGTTTCATGTTGTGTCGAGCCTTCTTTGTGTTTTAAAAATAGCTATTTTGAGGCTAGCATCAAAGTGCCCCTAGCACTCCCATTCAAAAGGCCATTTGACCGAAAAACGAGACTATGGTAAATCTTAAAAGTGGCGATTCCATCCTAAATGTGCTTTTAAACGAAAGTTTGACTCTGGTACAGTCACAAAAAGACCCTAGGTTGCATTTTGGCGAGAGTTACGCTTTAAGACCTTAGCTAATGTTAGCAATGAATTGCAGTTAAACAAAGAAATGTTGATTATGTAATAATTGTTACAGGTCTAGCTGTACCATTTACAGGTGAATCATTGGTAAAAAAATAAATACATTAAAATATCTATTCTAGGGAAAAGAATCGGTTTTAAAAATTGTTTTTTATCACGATACATACAATTTTTTACCCCCCACCCCACCCCTAATGGGAATATACATGTGCCACACACACACCCACTGTCACTCCCTCTCTCTATAGCTTAATCTTCACGGTGAATGACATCACAACCAGCCTGTCTCTTGTTCTCTTCACCTTTTCTTATCTGATCGTATCCCTTGTTCCTTGACCTTTATCTCTTTATAATGCCATAATCCCAGAGATCTATCCACGCTCTTCCTCCTCATCGTCTCCTGTACTCATCTGTTTGATCTGTCCACACATCCTCAGTGTCTTTACTCCGTCATCTTATCTTATCTTGTGTGCTGGGTTTTTATTTATGTGTATTCATATACTTTTGATTTGCATTTTTTACACCTGTTACCATCTGCAAAGAGTAATTGATTAGTTGTCAACTATTAAATGAATGGCCAACTATTTAGACTATTTATTAAATCTCAGATTCCAGCTTGTTAAGTGTGAATATGTTCTAGTTTCTCCTCTGTGACAGTAAACTGAACATCTTTGAGTTGTGGACAAAACAAGACATTAGAGGACGTCTTCTGTTTGACATTTTCTGGCATTTTATAAACCAAACAATGAAAATAATTGTTACTTGCAGCCCTATATAATTATATTTATTAATTCATATACTACATACACAGTGCATCTACTACTTTCCTGTTTAAATTGTTTATTTAGTTTGCATTTACTGTACACCGAAAATATAAATGATTGTCTTTATATTCTATGTTATATGTTTAATCCTTATATTTTAACTTCCCCACTATTTTATGTCTTAGATTCCCATTTTTTTTACTTGCGTGATTTTCTTTTTAGACATATTTAATGAGTATTGTTGTTGTTGAGTTGGATAAGCTGACAGGAAACTGTAAATATGTAACACACGTGTGTATGTAAAAACTGGTACCTGTAGCTTCTGTTGACCCTCGTTTTTTCTTCCTTCCCTCCCTTCAGGTGAACGGACTGCGCGTGGCCCTCCCTCACTCCCCCTCCCCTCTCATCTCTCTCAGTCTGGCCGGCCAGTACATCACCCTGCAGACGCCCTTCGGCCTCCGGGTGCGCTGGGATGGAAACCATTACGCCCAGATCTCAGTTCCCAGGTTGGTAATGTAATAGTCTGGCATTACCAGACCTTCGTCCACAGCGCAGCGGAGGAAGGTCTGGCTAGTCCACACAGCATTCTGGGATGGGAGGAAAACGTGCTCTGGTTTATTGGCATTTCACAATCGTCTTGGGCGGCTCTAAGCGCCGGACGAAGCCCCAGTGCCTCTACAAAATAGTCTTGGGAAGGAACTTGTTTTGGTGGAACATGTGTACGTTAAAAAGTAGTCAACAGAAAACTCAGATTGGACAGATAGTCTAGCTAGCTGTCTGGATTTACCCTGCAGAGATCTGGGGAGCAGTTAACCATAGTCCTCAGAAATCCACCAGAGGTTAGAATTACAACACAAAGAAAGAGGAAGGGGACGGACATCTGGGCCAAAATGAGGGACATCTGGCGGAACCTGCGACGGCACCGGAGCAATCCTGTAAATGAAACGTCGTCGATATAGACTAGTAATATAACATTCTGGTGGTCCCACCCTGTCTCCTTGGTTACATTCAGGGGGGAATTTTTTTTCTTTTTCTAGTCTCTTTTTTTAATTTGAAAAAAAAAAAATGTACACACTTACATAAAATACAGCAGGTACATGTTTTCATAATTTTTCAGTATTTCATTGATAATTATCCTAAATTGAAAGCCGCATAGAAATAACAGAACTTTGTAATAATAGCATTAACACTTAAGAAACGAGGAGAATGAATTTACTGAAAATCTATCTAACATGGTGTCACAAACTCAATCAGTGCTTCCCAGCAGCTGTCAGATTGTGGGATTTGGGGAATAAAGCCTCTAAAACAGACTTATCTGGGGAACTTAAAACACCCTAAACTGAGTTGATAATCTCCGTATTTTTAGAATCAAACAAAATGTGGAAACATGTGAACCATTGTGCTTCCGGATGCCATGCGTGCATATTTTTACAATTTAATGTAGCTGTGGATCCGTTCTCAGTCCACATTTCTTTCGCTGAAATGATGAACTATTAAAAGAAGAAGAAGAAAGAGCCAGACACATTTAAACTTTTAAGTCTTCTTAAGACATTCCTCTCCATCTCCTAATCCCGTTTTCTCTTCCTCCCCGTCCCGGCAGCTCCTACCATGACCAGATGTGCGGCCTCTGCGGCGACTACGACGGGAACCCGAACAACGACTTCACCAAGCCAGATGGCACTCTGGGAGGCAACGTCAACGACTTCGGCAACAGCTGGCAGACAAAAGAAGACGAGGATGACTCGTGAGTTTTACATTTTCATTTCAGTGCTGGAATCTGAGACTTTCCTTAAGACTTCCCTGGAGAGTCCCATGAAGCTCAAGCATGTGATGGAGGTACATGTGACTGGGCTCTATAACCTGAACTCTGGGAAATGACAATAAAACAAATGATATAAGCTACGCAATGTATGGATTTATACTTGTGTGCAATGGGACATTTTTAACACCAAAAAAATATTATATAAAGAACATTAGGGCTGGGCAATATATCGATATTATATCGATATTATGATACTAGATATAGTCTTCGATTTTTTTTAATATGGTAATATGACACAGATGTTGTCTTGTCCTGGTTTGAAAGGCTGGATTACAGTAAAGTGATGTAATTTCTGAATTTACCAGACTGTTCTAGCTTTTCTATTATTTGCATTTGCATTTACCCACTTTTCATTATATCCACATTACTGATGGTTATGTACCACAAACCTCAGTGTTAATATTTTGTGAAAGCACCAATTCTCAACCCTACAATATTGTCGTGATATCGCGGTATTTGGTCAACAATATCGTGATATCTGATTTTTTTTTTTTTTTTTTCATATTGCCCAGCCCTACAAAGAATTGACTCTGCCATAACTCCTGAGGATAAGTGAAATAGAATGTGACCTGGTGTTGTGTTTGTATTGTTCAGGTGTAGCCAAGGCACCGGGCCCAACCCAGACTGTGACCCCAAACTGGAGGCTGAGGTGGTGAAGCCAGACAAATGTGGCAAACTCAAAGACCCTGCTGGACCCTTCAGGTAAGAAAGCAGCTTTTTAACCTAATTATTGACCTGTTATAGCTGTTAAGGCCGGTTTATGCTTCTGTGGTAAATCCACACCACGGGTACGTACATAGGTACGTAGAGACATGGACCCTACGACGTAGCCTGACGTGCACCTCTCGAAAAATGCAACTACCAGTTGCTGCAACGCAGACTGCAACAACTGTGATTGGTCCGCTCGACCGTGGCTTGGTAGCGTTTGCATTTCCAACGACTCATTTCCTGGTTCTCCTTCTCCGTAAACAACATGAAATCAAGGAGAGGGTTAACTTCTCCTGCTCCAGATTTCCCACCGTGGTCAGAAAGAACAGGGGAGACACTTTGTTTCTCTCACTATGACTCTAGAGTCGCTCCGAACCTAATCGCCGTCACTCTCTCACTCGCTCTACCACACATGAGATAAAACATGAATGGGGATGCAGTTTTTAATCTACTTTAATTTCACTTGTTGGACTTCAGACGTCACTGTGTTCTCAGTTTATTTATCTGAAGAGATTTTTTAAATATTTATTTAGTGATTTTCATATGGGATTTCTTTTGAAATCTAATTATCGTTGTTTTTTTATTTAATTATTTTAATTTAAGATGAAATACAATTTCAGTTGCACTTTTGATAAGAGGACACATCTGTTGTTTTGCACAGTTTAAAAAAATAAAGGAGTAGCTTTCAGTCATTTGTCTGCAACTCATTCTGTTAAAAAATGGTGAGAATCGTGTCCTGATGTTGAAAGCGTAATTTGAATGGTGAGTTAAATGTTTGGTTACATCCCTAGCGTTGGACCCTCTGAGTGTTTGCCTCTGTTCCAGGGAGTGTATCAGCGTGGTGAATCCCACTCCGTTCTTCCAGAGCTGTGTGTATGACATGTGCCAGTTCCAAGGCCAGCAGCATGTGCTGTGTGACCAGCTCCAGGCCTACACCGACGCCTGCCAGAGCGCCGGAGCCAAAGTCCACCCGTGGAGGACTCCAAGCTTCTGTCGTAAGTCTTGAGCATTTTAATTTCACAAACTTCCTTTTTCTTCCAAAGACATTCACTGTCTGTTCCATCGTGTGAAGGCCTGATTGCACGGGTAGAATCTGTCTCAAATGCAACTCTCCTTCAAAAACAAGCCAAGGCACACAGTAGAACAAATTCAAATGCCTTTATTTGACATGGCAGTATGCTGTTAAAATGACCACTGAACTGAAATAGTTGTTCTTCAGGGTCATTGTCAGCATAGTCTGTTCACATATAGAGTGTTACACTAATGAATGGGAGTGTGGTTCTCTATCAGTGTGTAAGCCTATAGGTCAAAAGCAAGGAAGTGATACATCATCAATAGAAGGGGGTTGTGGCTAGAGAGAATACAGCTACAGCCAGAAGTTAAGCAAAATCTAACCTTAATACTTTCACCCAGGAAACGCATGTTCCTTCCTCACGAGTGTTTGAATCCAAACCATGAACTTTTTCTTAAACTTAACTGGTTGTTTTGGTGTCTAAACGTAACTTTCTTTGCCGTGGCTTGTTATGTTAATTAGCATATTGAATGCATGTTGCACAATACATGCACACAGTGGCAGTTCTATCTATTGTTTTATTTCCGCTGTCATCATAGGTAACATGAAATCCAAAATGTTCCCACACACCAGACTATATACGACACTGGAGCATCCTCCAACTCCGGGCAGCCTTCCTTATCTCTCCCACTTACCATTTCTGCATGTGACGTGACCTGCAGCACTTCACACTCCACCTGAAGAGCGGTCGGCTCGGCGCCTCTCAAAATCTGACGAAAATCTTTTTTCAGATTCAGCAACTGTATGGCCTATTTCTCGCTTAAAATGTTTTCAGAAACACTTTTCGGTGAACTATTTTCGTAAAATACGAGATCGTATTCAGAATGAAACGCCATTAGAGTCTGTTTTGAAATTCGGGAGCAGCAATAACCACTTGACGCGTTCGTCCAATTAGCTGCCATGTGTTGCGTTCATGTTGCTCATCCCCCTCGTCGTTTCTTGTAAGTGTTTTAACACAGGTGTCGAAAGTGGGCACTACGGCAGTAAGTGGTTAGTGCAGTAACGGTGTACTGACGAACCGTGCGACACACACACGCTCCGAACCGAGACAAGCGAACCGAGACAAGCGAACCGAGACAAGCGAACCGAGCGGTTCGGATGTTTTTTCATGAACCGTACCACCCCTAATATATATCCTTACCATTCCTCCTACCTTCCTACCCTGCCTCTGTCCGTCATCTATCCCTCCCTCCATCTCTCCGTCCCTCTGTTCCTCTGTTGCAGCCCTGGCCTGTCCTCCCAACAGCTCCTACTCCCTGTGTGTGAGTTCGTGTCCGGAGACGTGTCTGGGTGTGTCCGGACCCCCCGGCTGCGAGGACGTGTGTGTGGAGGGCTGCGAGTGTAAGCCGGGCTTCATCCTCAGCAACGACAAGTGTGTGTCCCTGAAAGACTGTGGCTGCGTGGACCCCAGTGGATCCTATCACCCTGTGAGTGCTCCGAGTCACTGAAATCACATTCAATTCAATTTTATTTACAGTGTCAAATCATAGCAGGTGGTATCTCAGGACACTTTACACACAGAGTAGTTCTAGACCACGCTCTATAATTTACAGCATTTCCTCTGAGCACCAATTGCACTTATTGCAGCAGCATTCCATAAGTATTGATACATTCCTGGTATTTATTTTCTAAGTATGAATGTTTCAAGCACATACTCAACAATATTGTTGTACCGTTTTATGTAATCTATCTGATCTGAACAATGACGTTTTTGTGGAGGCTTGATGTAATTAGATTGTATATGACTCTTCATCGTGTGTGTGTGTGTGTGTGTGTGTGTGTGTGTGTGTGTGTGTATGTGTGTGTGTCAGGTGGATGATAACTGGTATCTGGAGGGTTGTGAGCAGAAGTGTGTGTGTCACAGCGGAGGTTTGATCCAGTGTCACAACAGCAGCTGTAAGCCAACCACTGAGAGCTGCCAGCTACACGACGGAGAATATGAATGTCGTCCTCTGGGTATAAAACACACACACACACACACACACACACACACACACACACACACACACACACAGAAACATTTTAGTCAAGCATTCTGAAAAACTTGAATAAACAATGTCAGCTTGGTGGAACATTAACAACATTTCATAATGACACCATGTGAACATACACCAATATGGCACAACCCAGACTTTCTACTTAAAAAAAATACTCCACTCTCCCTCACCACATGGAAATGATAAAATCACATCTCCAGCACATCGTCCACAATAACTCCCCTATCACTCTCCAGGACCTGCACCAGAAAGATCCGATATGGGGAAGAACAATTCTTATTTGAACAGTACTTTCAATTATAATTTGAAAAATCTGCATTACATTTTACAACCTACACTCATAATCCCCACTAGCTCATCTTTAACCTAGCACTTGATTATGAAGATCAGTTTCTAAAGTCTTATATTTTGATGCAAACTGACGATTTGTATTGATATATACTATCTTTGAGTTAAATAATGCAACTGGGTATTAAAATTGGGAGAAAATGGGGGATTTCCAACCAATTCCACAGACAAGTACTATTGGTTTAGATTGGGTGTGAAATCATTTGGTGTGATTCGTCAGCGAAACCCCAACAGTTAAAGTTAAGCTAAATTCTTGCCTCTCTTGTTCAGGAAATGGTATCTGCTCAGTATCCGGTGATCCCCACTACACCACCTTTGACAAACGCACCCACCATTATATGGGAGCGTGCTCCTACACCCTGTCCAAACCCTGCAACGCCTCCTCTGGCATGCCCTACTTCACCGTGGACACCCAGAACGAGCACAGAGGGAGCAATAAGAAGATCTCCTACGTCAGGGCCGTGGTGATCAATGTGAGCGGTGTGACGGTCATCCTCGGCAAGGGTCGTACAGTCCAGGTATGTTACCTGATACATTAAAGCTGTAGATCTGCTCGCTAGGTTAATCATCTCTTCTTCAAAAACTGGCTTTCTAATGCTTTAACTGCAGACCGCTAGCGGAGTGGATGGAGCGAATTGTGCAACTATTTACATTATTAATGGCTGCATCACATTGCAATGATTCCCGGAACGGAGTCATCATTAATGTCATTAGTTCCCCTCTTTTCTGCGTTTAAACAAAGGTCTATGAATGTGATCCATTTGGAACAATAGACAAGAAACCACTGCCTCCAATCAATGCCTCCACATTAGGGCTGCACGGTATGAGGAAAAGATGCGATATGCAAAAACGGTGTTAAATATCGGGATAACGATATCATTTGCGATAAATAAATGTATTAGAGTGTACTCAGTTCTGCATTTCTGCCGAACTGAGTTGTTTGTTGAAATTCAAAACAAATGAAAAGAAATAATTCCCAATGTTCTTTTATTGAACAAATTGAACATTGAATTGAACACAAAAGGCGCCACTAAAATATCGCGATGCGGATAAAAAAAAAAAACCCAATATATTGTGCAGCCCTGCTCCACATACAGCCACTGTCTGCCCAGCATCAGAACCAACATCTCTGCTGTATGTCCTCCAGGTCAATGGGACGGTGGTTGTTCCCCCCGTCACCTCCATCAGTGGAGTAAAGATCTACCTGAGCGGCAAGTTTGTTGTCCTGGAGACATCCTTCGGCCTGAGGGTGCGTTTCGATGGCAACCACCACGCTGACGTAACCGTGCCGACCTCCTACAATGGCCTGCTCTGTGGCATGTGTGGTAAGAACCAGTTGTGACCCATTTCAAGTAGAGATGGTCCGATACCATTTGCCTTCCTGATACCGATTCCGATACCTGAACTTGCGTATCACCCGATACCGAGTACAGATCCGATATTAGTGTGTCATATATTTTATTATGTTTTAACATCTGTATACTACTATCCCTGTATGGATGCGATATGATTTTTATCTTTGTTGTACAGCCTGGCTTTTTGTGAAACATGAACAAACAAACAATGAATGCCACAGAACTTTATTTTATTATGCAGTTTGACAATAAGTCATAACAGAAAGAACATAAATAAACTACTTTGAATTAGATTTTCTTCGGGTCTAAATTTCGTGGTATCGGATCGGTGCATATGAGTACTTGCCGATGCTTACCAGTATTTTAGGCAGTATCGGAGGCTTTTCCGATACTGGTATCGGAACTTCTCTTATTTCAAGCTCTTCATACTATAATAAACATAATTCTCTACTGGGAGTCAATTTCACAACTGATTGCAGCCAGTCAATAACTTTAGTCTGTTCTTCTTGACAGCTACGTTGTCCACTGTATTTGCTTCAGTGTACCAGTGGTTCTGACTGAGTCTTAATGTTTGTTTCCCCCGGCAGGAAATTTCAACGGAAACTCCAAAGATGACAACTTGAAACCAGACAACAAACCGGCCGCTAACACCAACGAACTGGGAGACAGCTGGCAGGTTCCTGACCCCCGGCCAGAGTGAGTCACATCACAGAACACACAAATACATTAGACGTTTCAGCCATGTTTTACACAACAAAAACCATCACTTTGTGCCATTTTCATATTTCCTCCTCGTCTTCTTCAGCTGCACCAACGGGGGAGGGGCAGACGACTGTGACAAAAAGGTGGAGGAGGAGGCCAAGAAGCCCACCAGCTGCGGCATGATTACCGATCCCAATGGTACACACACACACACACACACACTAGCCTAATACCACTAAGAAAGTAATTATTGAGTAAATAAAATACAGTAAAATGATTGCCATTCACCTCCGCTGCTTCTCTGTGTTTTGATCCTCAGGTATCTTTAAGCCGTGCCACTCGGTCGTGCCTCCTGAGCCGTACTTTGGAAACTGTGTGTATGACATGTGTGCCACCGGCGGTCAGACCGTGGCTCTGTGCCAGGCCGTAGAGAGCTACGCCGACATGTGTGCTGCTGCCGGAGTCTCCATCGCATGGAGAAACAACACCTTCTGTCGTATGCTCATTTATATCTTTGTTTTTTGTTGTTTTTTTACCTTGCAATATAGTTTCAGTTTAGTTTGACTTTTTCTTGAATGTTTCAGTTTTTATTTAGTTTCAGTTCATTTTACTTTACTATAATAACCCTATTTGCAATTGTCCTCTCCTTCCAGCTCTTAAGTGCCCCCCAGGCAGTCAGTACAACCCGTGCGGCCCCGCCTGCTCCCAGCCCAGCTGTCAGGACCCCGGGAGCCCCGGCAGCTCCTGCAACCAGCCTTGTGTGGAGGGATGTGTCTGCAACCCTGGCTTGGTCCTCAGCAGAGACAAATGCGTCCCGCTCAGCGAGTGTGGATGTACCGACCGAGAGGGACACTACAGGCCGGTAAGAGTGCTCCGCTCAGGTGGAGGGTTTTGCAAGAAAATGTGTTTGAACATGCATTGAACTTATGTATGTGCACTACTTGTGTGTGTAGGTGGGAGACAGTTGGTTCACAGAGAAGGACTGCTCCGAACGCTGCAAGTGTAACGGCAACAAAAACATCACCTGCGAGCCGTGGCAGTGCAGCCCGGCCCAGGAGTGTAAAGTTGTAGAAGGAGTGCTGGACTGCCACTCTACAGGTAAACTTAAAGGAGAAATCCGGCCGATTTTTACCTGAATCTTGATCGCTAGATGTATCCGAGTACTGTCAATAGGAAAAAAAAACGACCAAAATCAGTGCTAGCAAACTGGAGTTGCTGCAGCTAATGGCCAGAGCTCCCAGCTAAAATTGTTGTGGGGGCATGTTCTAAAGAGTGCTTTTTGTGCCTCTTAACAGACACAAAATGCATTGCACATTAAAATTTCTGTGCAACGTGAACAGGGCCCTTACGTGACAACAAGATGCGTTTTCAACCTAGACATTGTGAAGAAACCGTTTAAATTCAACGTTTGTACTGTCGCCTACCTCTTTTTCCATCGGTCGCTTTACCGAAAGCCCAGAAGAGTCGATCATGGAGGTAATGCCTTCGTGACGAAAACTTGGAAGTTTATTTTCCCCCTCAAAAATAGGTAATTGAGCACTGTAGTGGTTATGACCATATCAGTGACTATGTAACTACATGGAAACGGTCCAAATGATGCCTGTGGCTTGCACAGTAATAGTGTTACTGAAAGCTAGCTCTAGTCTCAGGCTGAAGTCCCGTGATGAAAGTTTAGGTACTCTTATTCTGTTGCCACAATTCGGAAAGGCACAAACGCGAACCATTTCTTTACCACAGTAGATCAACACACGTTATTCAACGCTCCTTTAACAGACTGGAGAACTAAAGATTTACCTGCCTACCATGCACTGGAAGACTCTGAACATTGTCATGTCGTATTTTTGTATTTTAGGCAGTAAAATGTATGTTTCATATTTCACCGAGCCTCATTTCCCTTCCTCAGGTAAAGGAGTGTGCCACGTGGCTGGAGATCCTCACTACTACACCTTCGATGGTGTGATGCACACGTACATGGGCACGTGCACTTACACTCTGGTGGAGGTACGGGCTGAATTTGATGCTAAATTTGCTGTTAAAGTCAGTTGAACAGGTGAAGATCACAAGCAAACAGGCTCTGTAGTAACCAACATGGTAACCTGCTGCAGATCCGGTGTTCTTAGCCGAGCTAGACTGAGAATATTTGGTTGAAATAGATCGGTGATGCTGTTTTGTCCTCATTGTTCTCCGTAAAGTTAGCTGGAAGTGAATGTAGCCTCGGTGTGTTTTATGTAAAGTGACTGCGTCAGACTCTGTTTAAAAACAAATAGACTTTTAAATGCTTGTCAGCTACCGGTCAAATGGTAGCTTAGGAGGCCATTAGGCCCTGTGTGCTGTGATTTATTCCGTCATGCAGTTATTACACCACCATCAAAATTTAGTTTTACTCACTCAACTCCTGGCAATTGCTCCTCGTGTTCTTCACCACTGTTTTAATAGTAAGGAAATAACGCTTTAAAAGTAAGTTTTCTCTAAGGGCTGTGTAGTAGTCAGAGACTTCATTTTTGTAAGAAACTATAATATGTTAAATTTGAGAATGGAATTTGGTGGTGTTAGCAAACCGCCCCCCTCACCTGTATTTTAGGGTTTCCAGATCCCACTTCAACCCCTGGAAACATAAAAGCGTAACTGTTTGAAATGTTTTTTTTCTGAATCCTCTAGGTGTGTAACTCCACCAAGGTAACTCCCTTCAAGATCGTGGCTAAAAACGAGGAGCGCGGTCAGCCGGAGGCCTCCTATGTCCGCTCTGTCACAGTCTACCTGCCTCATGACACTGTGGTTGAGCTGCAGAAGAGCCGCAGAGTTCTGGTAAGGAACCTCTTTCTGTTTTTAGTATTATACTGGCTGCAGGAAACAGTAATGGGCTACAGCATAGTGAAATGCCCAGCGGCTGACTGACGTCTGTGTTCTCTCTGTCTCGTCTTAGCTGAATGAACGGCGGGTGCGAACCCCAGTTTCCATTGACGTGGTCGGAGCCAAGGTGATAACCAGCGGATCCTACAGTCTGCTGGACACAAACTTTGGTCTGCAGGTCAAGTTTGACGGAGTCCATCACCTGGAGATTACTGTTCCTGGAGAATACTATAACAAGGTATGAAGAAGGGCTGGGCAAAATATCAATATTATATCCATATTAAAGATATATTATGGTAGCTGTTGTCTTTTCCTGGTTTTAAAGGCTGCATTATAGTAAAGTGATGTCATTTTCTGAATTTACCAGACTGTTCAGCTGTTATTAGCCTTCAAACACCTTGTCCAGGGGTCGTCAACGTTTTTTATGCTGGGGACTCCTTAGCTAAAAGAGAGACGGAGCAGGGACCTCACATATATTGTATAAAATTAAATTGCATATTAAACTGGGCCTACAATAATGTCTTGGCGGCCTAAAGCCTTTATACATACCTTTTTAGTGCATGGAATACTAATTGTGTAAATATTTTCTTGTAGCACCAATTGTCAACCCTACAATATTGTCACAATATTGACATTAAGGTATTTGGTTAAGAATATTAGATGTTCTCCATATCGCCCAGCCCAAGTATGAAGACTTTAGGCCTGTCTTATTGTCCCTTCACCAAAGACAAAGTGTTTCACCATTGGTATCATTGTAATTGGAGTCTGAATTGGGATTATGCTGCGAGATGCAACCTTGTCGAGGCCCCTCAGTGTGTGAAGCGCTGTAATAACCCAGCTCCATCTCCCTCCTCTCCAGCTGTGTGGAATGTGTGGGAACTACAACCACAACTCCTCCGATGACAACCTGATGCCCAACAAGAAGCCAGCCAAGGATGTGATTGAACTGGGCAACAGCTGGAAATCAGACGGAGACAGTGATCCTGGGTCAGTGGGTTACAGTTATTACAGTTACCATTAACTTTGAAGAAGTGAAAAAGCACAGGGCCAAAGTTCTAAGATGAAAACACGGACAACACCCAAAAACAAATTCACAGCTTTTAAAATGTACACAGGGCTGTTGCTTAGCCTCTGTCCTGATTGACAGGTAGCGACTTGTCAATCACAAGCTGGCCCGCCCTAAAACATCCCCTGCTTTATTGTCCATTTTCAAATAAATGGGACTTATTGACTAATTTACTAAATGAACATCATGCTGTGTTGAAGAAGACAAGTAGCGATTTGAGGCCATAAACTCATTTTGAAAATGATTACTGAGGTAATAATTCAAGTGAGAGGTAGGGTCATTTTCTCATAGACATCTACAACAGACTTCTTTTTGCAACCAGTGGAGTCGCCCCCTGCTGGCCGTAAGAAAGAATGCAGGTTTTAGGCACCTTAGCATTAGTCTCGCATTGCCAGACTTATCTCCACAGCGCTGTGGAGTAACTCCGGATTTTCACAGGATGCAGAACGTCTGCGGAACGGCTCCGTGCTCCGCCGTCCGTCAATACCCACTAGGTCCGGATTTGTTGCGGCACGGCTGCGGCCATGACTGACAGCTGTAGTCACGAGGACCCACAAGATCTCACACGAATTCGCGAATTCACGTAGAATAGAACCACAAAACCAACAACAGTTAGTTTCCATCCAGAGGAGTAGAGGGGAAACAACTCTGTGCTGTGTAAGGTGTAGTGCAGGGAAATATGATCTGCCGTATTTTATTTTGAAAATTAACCGGATGTTTATTTTGTTTCTGTGCTCGACTTCCTGTCCCGCACTATCTGCCGTGTGCTGAATTGCTGCGGAGCTCTCCGGCGTCCGGCAAAAATAGAAGCTCTGTGTGTCTGCTCCGGAGGGCTGGGACAGCCGGAGCTGTGCCGGAGTCGGAAAGCACCTGTTCTGCAGTCAGTGTAAATACACATTGACTTTAATGGAAACCTAATGACTCCGCCACCATTCCGGGGCGGATCCGCAGCCGTTACGCAGCCGGTGGAAATTGGCAGTAAGGTCTGGCATTTTGGAATAGGAAAAAAAAACTCTGGGTTGTTTCCATTTGTTTAAACTGATCACAATCATCTTGGGCGCTAAGCCCCGGACGCAGCGACGGTGGCTCTGCTAAATAGTCTCAGGAAGGAACTTGTTTTGGTATAACATTTGCACCCCGCAAAAGAAAACGCCACATACAATATTAAATTAACTGTTTACACAATACAGTAATGTGAGCTATTTAAATTAGTTGCATACATGGTTAAACCTCATTTGCTCTTACCAGTGTATTGTGTGTGTATTTCGTCCACAGCAACCCCACTAATCGGTCCCAAAACATCCCAGTTAGAGAGGAAATGCCCTAAACATATTCTTTGTAAATCTTTACCATCATTCCTTGAAAGAACCAAGCAGGCCTGCATTGTTGCACCATCCAAATTTTCTTCAAAACTTGCCATTTTCAGTGTGTAGCTCGCTAGCTCGAAGTTTGTTATTTAGCGTAGTGAACCGATTTTGAGAATGGCAACACACAGAGAGCGGAAGGGGAGGGACATCGAATTTCATGCTTAATCCTGAAAAATCTACTTTCGTTGATCAAAACTACTCCGCATTGCCTTCACTTTTCAGCCCCGCAGATTGCCGCTCGGGGCTGACTAAACCACTGATCCAAACACTCTCCCCTCTAGCTGTCAGCCAGACACCCGTCCAGATGTCCACCCCAACTGCACCGCAGAGGAGGAGAAGTGGTTCGAGGCTCAGTGTGCCGAGGTCATCCTCTCTGACCGCTTCCAGCCCTGCCACTCCTTCGTGCCCCCCGAGGCCTTCCTGGGTAACTGCGTGTACGACATGTGCGAGTACAACGGCATGCAGGCCACTCTCTGTGACAACGTGGAGGCCTACGCTCAGGCCTGTCAGAGCGCCGGAGTCACCATCAGCTGGAGGAACAACACCTTCTGTCGTAAGTTCATCTTTTTTTAGAGTTATCACTGCACGGATATTAATTATTTTTTGAAATGGTTATCTACAGTATATGCACTGCGTGACACCATGTTGCATATTACACACCATTAGGGTCATATTATTGTTGTTGTTATTATTATTGTATTTGTATCCTGTTGTAAATGTTGTTTCTTATGACTGTAGCCTTGGAAGCCCAAGACAAAATTTACAATCACGTTAGTCTTGATCTTGAAGTTCCACTTCCACTGATTAACGGTCTAAATGCGGATTCTAGTTTTACTCTTTACATACTTAATTGTCTCCCCTCCCTGCAGCCATGCCCTGCCCTCCCAAAAGCCACTACTCTGACTGCACCGCCCCCTGCCCCCCCACCTGCTCCGACCTCTTCCCCATCTTCTGCCACCTCCCCCCGACCACCTGTGTGGAGGGCTGCCAGTGTGACGCCGGCTTCGTCCTCAGCGACAACGTGTGCGTTCCTCTGGACAAATGTGGCTGTGTGGACTCAGATGGAGAGTACCATGATGTGAGTGAAGCGGCCGAAGGGCCTAAAACGCGACGTGATCTCATTCGACGTCAGAAACACATGCAGGTTATAAGCATTTGATGGCGAGTTGAAGCCTCGTGAAGCATCGGAGCTTTCCAGCAAAGTTGTACGAGGCTTCATTTTCAATACCACCTCTTGGTCACAGAGTGTAAAACAGGCAGATACTGTATCTCACAAAAGTGAGGGAACAGCACATTTAAACTGTTATACAAGCTGTACACTCACTACTTTACATTGTAGCAGTGTGTCATTTCTTCACTGTTGTCCCATGAAAAGATATGAAATATTTACAAAAATGTGAGGGGTGTACTCACTTTTGTGAGAAACTGTATATTACTGATGATCTAGTGATCTGTGATACACTTTCTCAGAGACGTTTTTTGACTGAATTTAGATCTTAGTAGAAACCCAGAGAAAAGGTCTAGGTCTAGGGTCTTTATCTGTGGTTTACAGCCTGGGATAAGAACCCGCTGAGGAGTCTAAAGATACATCTGAAGGTTCACAAAATAATTACCGGAATCACTTGTTACTACTACGTACATTTTCCAGTAATTTCCTAGGCTTTTTTTTTTTTTTTTTAATGAAAGGAAAAATTATATTGTTGCTAATTACTGAGAAAATACTAATTTCCTGGGAAGAAAAGCTTAATTTAAACCCAATAGTCATTCCTTATTATTGCATTGATTAATTAATAGAATTTTGTTTCTGCACATACTGAATTTCACTTTTATTTTACATGTTAAGCTGACCCGCTAAGTTAACCAAATTACAAATTACATAATTATTTCCGCAAAGCTTACTAGGCAGTTATTACAGTCAAATAAAATAAAGCCAAAAAAAAAGAATAGTATGGTCAATAAAGATCTTTCTGACTTTTGTCTAATTTATGTTTTTGTTCTTGTATTGTATACAATTATATTGATTTAGAATTATTACACTAATATTAGTATATATACAGTGCCAATAGTTGCATAGGCACTATGACTTAGGTCATGTCCTTAGGAAGGAAAGGAAAGATTGTTACACATAGCAAAACATCATTTTGTGTGTGTGTGTGTGTGTGTGTGTGTGTGTGTGTGTGTGTGTGTGTGTGTGTGTGTGTGTGTGTGTGTGTGTGTGTGTGTGTGTGTGCGCGCGCACAGGTGGGAGACTCGTGGCTGACAAATAGATGTACCGACAAGTGTATCTGTAACCTCGGCGGCAAAATCACGTGTAAGGATCACAGCTGTAACTCCAACTCAGTGTGTGCCCTGGACAAGTATGGAGACCTGACCTGCAAACCCACCAGTGAGTGCAGAATTTAGAAATCAAGCAAAACAATGCATTCTGATTACATTTTTCAAAGTAGGCTACCCGACTAACAACAACCTGTTTCACAGGCTGTTTGGGAATGTCTGTGTCGAGTAAAAAGAAAGGGTCCTGTCTTTTTGGTTTGGCGCACAACTAGGCGGGCACAAATTGATTGTGAACCTAAATTGATATTGATGGATCAAAATTTGCGATGGGCCGGTTTTGGCCGGCGGGCCATGAGTTTGACACCTGTAGTTTAGAGACCTAGTATAACAGTAGACCTTAGTATTGTTTAAGTTGGAGCTGGGTATCCTCAATGATTTTCTGATTCAATTCTGATTCACAAGGTCCTGAATCGATTTTTTTCCCTATTCAATTTCAATTAGGTTAGGAACAATTCAGTTACAATACCAATTTATGTTGGGTATGAAAGAGATTCTACAATTACTACAAAGGTTAATAACAAAGGTTCCGTCTAACCTGACGCATTCTTAAAAGTATTAATATTTAATTGACCCCAAAGCAGTTACATTAATGTACTTTTTATTTAACATGAACACACAATAAAGTGCAGCTCTCCAGAGTAGTGAGTGACATTTCATTCAGATATCTGGAGGTGACAGAGGGACCTAAAAATCCATTTTTTTTTTTAAACCCAGCCCGAGCCCTAGTTTAGGTCATGACCCAGTTTGACTTTCATTTGTATATTTTCATACAGAGTTTGACAAGTGCAGTATCCAAGGGGATCCTCACCACCGAACATTTGATGGTTTCACCCATCACTTCCAGGGCGCCTACACCTACGTCCTGACCCAGAGCCACGACCTGCCGAACTCCCTGACGCCGCTGGTGGTGAGGGGGAAGAACATCAGGCGCGGGGGGAACCAGAGGATCTCCCTCCTGGATCAGATGTACATCGACGTTTACGGTTTCAACGTTCGCTTCCTGCAGAAGAAGCAAGTCCTGGTCAGTGCTTTGTCGTCCTTCCGTTAAAGCATGTTTTGCTCGTAGGAAAAAAGTATAGTGGAACTGTTCCAATGATCCATTCGTACATATAGCTGTGAAAAGTAAAGCACTGATTCATATGTATTCTACGTATGTATTACTGTATGCACCACATTAACTGCTGCTGTGTAAGAGCGCCAAGATCCACGTAGAGAGGAGTACTACTTTGTACTTTTTTTTTTAACCCAAACCACAATTTTTTTTCCAATCTTAACCCGTCGTTTTGGTGTCTAGTCCTAACTGCTGTCGCCCTATGGCTGAAATACGATATTATCACGATACCTATGTCACAATAAGATAATATTGCGATTTTAATCATACTGCGATATTCTGCGGTATATTGCAATTTCTTACCTTTTTTCCAACTTCAAAGTATCAAAAGATGAAATTCTCTGTTTGTACATCTCACTTCCATTTTATTGCTGCAAAATGGGATTGCTAAGCAGACAAAATGACCAACACTGTCATGAAAACCAGTCAATAATATTGTATGCACCTGATAAACTGAACTAAATTCTCATGTGCAATTTATATAATACTAGATTGATACTTGGCGTCCATGTATCGACACAGTATTGCCAAGGAAAATATAGCGATTCTGCTGTATCCCCCCACCCCTATAAACTTAACTGTCACGTCACCAGTAGTCTCACTTTGCCAGACCTTCCACCACAGCGCTGCGCAGGAGGGTCTACCTACTCCACACAGCATTCTGGGATGGGAGAAAAACGTGCTCTGGTTTATTGGCATTTCTTTAAACCAATCACAATCGTCTTGGGCGGTGTTAAGCGCCGGACGAAGCCACAGTGTCTCTGCAAAATAGCCTCGGGAAGGAACTTTTTTTGGTGGAACGTGTACGTTAAAAGGTTGTTTTAGTTGTGCAACAGAAAACTCCGATTGGACAGAAAGTCTAGCTAGCTGTCTGGATTTATCCCAGAAAATTAGACCTCTTTGTTATAGACTGTTACCACTAACTGTAATTTCATGGGATATCTTGCGAATTGTTGTGCATAAGTTTTCATATGATACCATGCGAACCCGTTCATGAGAATGCGTTGAGTGAAATCCTATTGTATTCCCTCTAGGTGAATGGGGAGCGTGTGGCCCCCCCTCTCAGTCCAGTTGCCGGTTTGACCATCACGATGAACTCCAGGCAGGTCCAGCTCACCACTGACTTTGGACTCACGGTTCGCTTTGACGGCAACTACCGCGGAGGTGAGAGAAACAGCAACCTCAGCCCTCGCTAACGGACTTTAACTTGTTTGTAAATCCGTTCATTCATCCCCCTCCGTTGTGTTTGTGTACCAGAGATCATACTGCCCAGCACCTATAAGAACTCTGTCAGAGGGCTGTGCGGAAACTACGACGGCATCACCAGAAACGAGTACATGAAGCCGGACGGAACGGTGGTCCGGGACCTGAACACATTCGGAGAAAGCTGGAGGGTCAGTGAGCGGCAGGCGGGCGGACTGAGAACCTCCGACCTTCCTCACACAGTCCACAGGTAGGACCACCCCCAGGGGCGCTGCTTAAGCTGTAAATGCACTTTCTATAGCAGTAGTTCACAAACTTTTTCACGTGAGGGACACCTAAACTGACACAAGTTAGACCACGGACTCCCATTTGGTGAGATTTCTCCCCAGGGTCCCCCACCGGATTACAGAAAGTGTATGAAACCCTTCATTAAAATAGTCATACCTTCTGTCATTGCGTTGGTTCTGGATAGAATTATAGTTATATTTAAATTAAAAGTTATCCCCTTTTTGCTGGAGACCTCCTGGAACACCCTCAAGGACCCCTGGGGATCCCCAACTTTAATCATTTCTGTTTCTTCCTGCCATGTGTCTCCAGGCGCGAGGCGGAGACTGATCTGGATTCAGGATTTGAGACATCGGACTGCTCCCAGTCTCAGCTCAATAACTACCACAGTGTGGCTCAGTGTGGAGCGCTGTCTCACTCCGAGGGGCCGTTTGCTGCCTGCCACGCAGCCCTGGAACCTCAAACCTACCAGGAGTGAGTTTTCGTATGTGTGTGTGTTAGGGCTGGCCGATATGGAGAAAATCAGATATCACGATACTTTTGACCAAAAACCTCGATATCGATACCGTAACGATATTGTAGTGTTGACTATTGGTGCTTTCACAAAATATTTCCACAATGAGATTTTTGATAAATAATCATCAGTAATGTGGATATAAGTGGGTAAAGGCAAATAATAGAACAGTTACAACAGTCTGGTAAGTTCAGAAAATGACATCACTTTACTGTAATGCAGCCTTTAAAACCAGGAAAAGACAACACTTATGCCATATTACGATATCCAAAATCTAAGACGATATCTAGTCTCATATCACGATATCGATATAATATCGATATATTGCCCAGCTCTAGTGTGTGTGTGTGTCTATGTGTCTGTGTGTCTGTGTGTGAGTGGGTGCTGTCCTCTGGAGAGAGTTACAGTGCCATTTTAATGTGTGCATAACACTTTACTTTCACACCCTTCTTTTAAATTTAAGTATGACATCTTACTCTCTCTCTCTGTGTGTGTGTGTGTGTGTGTGTGTGTGTGTGTGTGTGTGTGTGTGTGTGTGTGTGTGTGTGGTCCTCTGGAGAGAGTTACAGTGCAGTTTTTATGTGTGCATAACACTTTACTTTCACACCCTTCTTTTAAATTTAAATATGACATAATGCTCATGCTCTGTGTGTGTGTGTGTGTGTGTGTGTGTGTGTGCGTGTGTGTGCGTGTGTGTCTCAGTGACTGTGTGTTTGACCTGTGTGCTGAGGATGGCAGTGCAGTGCTGCGTTGTGCCAGTTATGAAGCGTACGCTGCAGCGTGTCAGGAGGCCGGAGTCAAACTGGGGCCCTGGAGGCAGCAGCTGGGCTGTGGTAAGATACTGAACACACACGCACAGTCACACTGCATTCACATCACGTTGCTATAACAACAGCGGAGTGGTTCTCAGTGCTGGACGAGGACCTGGTTTTAGCCCATTGAGCCGGATTCAAAAGCCTACTTAGGTAAAAGTACAATGTTTTAGCATCAGAAGTACCCAAAGTTAAAGTACTCATTATGCAGAATGGCCCATTTCAGATATATTATATCAGGGGATTCTAATTCTTGATGCATTAATGTGTTGATTACTTTAATGTTGCATCTGATAAAGGGGGAGCTAATTTTTAAATACTGCTGCATAGCTTAATTTATTTCTTAATTTACTAGTTAGATTATATTTTGTAATAATAATCTAAATCTGCAAAGTAACTAAAGTTATCAAATTCATATTTGCCTCCGAAATGTAGTGGAGTAGAAGTATAAAATAGCATCAAATAGAAATACTTAAGTACAAGTAGCTCAAAATTGTACTTAAGTATAGTACTTGAGTAAATGTACTTAGTTACATTTCGCCACTGCTTTTCATGTATTTGTCCTACTGTTCCGGAAGCGTAGATACATTTGAAAAGTCTCATAACCATAACGTTACTTTGACAAAAATGAATGCAGCCACAATGCAAGCAAAGTCTGTTTATAGATATTGTTTTTTTGGGGGGGGCATTTTTACGCCTTTATTGACACGACAGCTGAAGACATGAAAGGGGAGAGAGAGGGGAATTACATGCAGCAAAGGGCCGCAGGTTGGAGGTGAACCCGGGCCCGCTGCGTCAAGGAGCAAACCTCCACACATGGGCGCCCGCTCTACCAATTGAGCTATCCGGGCGCCCATAGATTTTTAAATTGTATGGAAATGATTGACACATTTCTTCAACGCAGTGCCATCATTTGTGGTTTGTTCTAGGGCTGCAGCTAACGGTTATTTCCATTATCAATTTATCTTTTGATTATTTTCTCGATTATCGATTAGTTGTTTGGCCTCTAAAGTGTCAGAAAATTGTGAAAAATATGAATCAGTGTTTTCCAAACCCAAGAAGACGTCCTCAAATGTCTTGTTTTGTCCACAACTCAAAGATATTAGTTGACTGTCACAGAGGAGAGAAGAAACTAGAAAATAATTCACATTTAAGAAGCTGGAATCTGAGAATATTTACAAACAGATTAATTGATTATAAAAATAGTTGCGGATTAATTTAATTGCTGACAACTAATCGACTGATCTTTGCAGCTCTAGTTTGTTGTAATGTGTATGACATATACACAAAACTCCAACTAGCTTGTTACTAGTACTGTAAAAGTGCGAGTCAGTGCTCCATACGGGACAGTGTTGTGACTTGTGTCTCTCCCGCTCTCTCCCAGTCCTGTCCTGTGACGCCAACAGCACCTACTCCTCCTGCATGTCCCCCTGCCCCGCCTCCTGCGCCGACCTGGCAGCACCCTCCGAGTGTGACATCACTTCCTGCATGGAGGGCTGCCAGTGTGCCGCCGGCTTTGTCATGAGCGGGGGAAGCTGTGTGCCATACACGCAGTGTGGCTGCACCTTCCTCAGCAGATACTACACTGTAAGTAAAACAGATGTATCACAGATACTACTCTGTAAGTAAAACAGATGTATCACAGATACTACTCTGTAAGTACAACAGATGTATAACAGACACTACTCTGTAAGAGGCCTCCTGTAGTTACATCAGTGACTGTGTGTGATGATGTCATCCCGTCCTCCGTCTCCCCTCTCTACCTCCGTCCGGCAGCTGAACGAGAAGTTTGTGACCGAGGACTGTTCCCAGGCCTGTGAATGCACCAGCCTGGGCGCCGTGTGCCAGCCCAAGACCTGCCAGGGCGGAGACGTCTGCACCATCTACAACTTCAAACGGGACTGCTACAGAGGTGTGTGTGTGTGTGTGTGTGTGTGTGTGTGTGTGTGTGTGTGTGTGTGTGTGTGTGTCCTCAATATTATTTCAGTGTAAACCCCGCTGACTCTGCCTTTGACTCTCAATTAGGGATGCATGATATATCGACTCAATATCGTTATTCACGATGCGCAATATTATATCGAAGTGTCGCGATAATGAAATATGAAATATTTAGTTTATTTTGTGGAGCGTCCCGTCCGTTGGCTGTGTGGCTTAGTTGTGTTTGATTTAGAGCCCGCTTGAAACGCTATAATGATCATGTTTCATTGGCCAGTTACCGGGCCACTTGCACATGTTAGAGCACGTCAGCACACAGGTCCACTACGCGACAAACCCAATGGAGCGTACCACGTGACGTGTGCATATTTCGACAGAGTGACAGTGTAAGTGAAGAAATGGCTAGAGCCAAAAAAAAAAATAAAAATGGAACGAATCCGAGAAGGGAAAGAAAAGAAAGGACCTAAAGAGAGAGCGAAGGGAGTGAGTGGAGCAAAAGAAAGAACAAAAAAGTACGAAAATGAGTGTTGCTCAGGGAATAAGAGAGATTGAAGAGCAAACTTTAGTGGCCAAAAGTAATCCCATCCCGCATCTATTTCTCACCGGTAGCTATCCCGCAACTTTATAAAAAGAGTTTATATGAGGCAGAGTTTGGAGTCGGAAAGATTGAATATTTTTCATCCACGACTGACCTGTGGTCCAGCCGCACTACGGAGCCGTACATACAGTAAGTCTCAGTGTGCACTATATTGTTGTGAATCTATTTTGATGCGTTTTCCCATAACTTTTGTAATTTTACATGTGTTTAAAAATATTGAAATTAATATCGATATCGCAATATTCATAATCGATATCGCAATATCACTTTTTGTCAATATCGTGCAACCCTACTCTTAGTGTAGTCAGTACGCATCCCCTACGTTTTGTGTCTCTGAGTAATTGTTTTGTCTTTTGGTGTCTTTTTGTGCTCATTTTGTGTCTCTTTGTCGCATTTTGTGTCTTTTTTGAAGTTGTTTTGTGTGTATTTGTAGTCATTTTGAATGTCTTTGTAGTTGTTTTCTGTCTCTCTGTCATCCTGTTGCATCTCTTTGTAGTTGTTTTGAGTGGCAGACATGTTGAAGTGAACGCACAGGGCAAATGTGTCCCCTTTCATTCATTTAATTTGCACTCAGGATCTGTGTGCAATTAGCACCAGATTTCCTGAGACACAATGTGCAGCTGGTCTTCAGAGGGAAGCTACCTCTCTGTGGCCGTGTTAGCTTGTCTCATACTGTGTTAAGGCATGTAATCAGAGTTCAAAATGAGTAACTTTCAGCAAAGGGGAAAACGTGGCTAAAGCTTGTTAATCACCCTGCCGCATTTATTTATTCTTTCAGCTCTATTTAGTTAAGATGCTAACATGATGATTGTGAGAAAAACAAAACCATAATATCTTGTTTTGTGTTGCAGCGAGCCCTTGCCTCAGCTACCCCTGTCAGAACGGAGGAACATGCCAGGAGGCCAGCAACAGCACCTACATCTGTCAGTGTGCAGAGGGCTTCGAGGGCTCAAACTGCGAGGTGGAGATAACACCAAGCGGAGGACTGGGTACGGCCTGCTCAAACACCTGCTGCACTCCTCTACTGATGTCATTTACAAACTAATTCAATTCAGTTTTATTCATAGTGTCAAATCACAACAGGACTTATCTCAGGACACTTTACAGATAGAGCAGGTCTAGACCACACTCTATAATTTACAAAGACCCAACAATTCCCCACGAGCAAGCATTTGGTGCAACAGTGGCGAGGAAAAACTCCCTTTTACAGACAGAAAACTCAGACAGACCCAGGCTCTTGGTGGGTGGTTAGGACACAGAGACAGATACTGATACAGATATACAGAAATACACAGACACAGATATACAGAGTCAAACTATTATTTATTAGGTTAGCGCTCATACAGGACACGGAAGTCATACGCCCGCTGATTGAATTACCGTTTCTATCCGTCACAAACCAATCACAGCCATTCTCACATCAAGGCCGGTCCATTTACAGTAAATATGACTCCCTCCTCACTGATCCCTGCTACACACATGCTGCCCCAGCTGGGCCAGCTGCTGCTGCTGCTGCTGCTGGCAACGCTTGGCCACCACCCCAGCCTCCACCTTCCTAGTTCAGAGTCCTAACATGACTCCAAGTTTAACATGGTTTTCAATGTCTGACTCTTGTAAATACAAGATAAGATTTACTTTTTTAATCCCAAACTGGGGAAATTCCCTTGTTACAGCAGCTCAAATGAAAAAAATGTACACAATCAGAATAAGACAAATACAAATTAAATATACAAAAAGTATAAGACATAGAAAAAATAGAATAAAAGTTATAATAGCAGTAATATGCACACTATAAACACCCTTATTATAAACAGACAAGTAAAAAAAAACTGTCAGCTTAGCATGCTGCTTGGCTGGTCTAGGGAGCATTATCAAGAGCAGAGCCATCAGCACCAAGCATAACTGTTTTATCCATTTGTTGCAATAAATGGTTAAATCTATGACGAGAGGGTTCCTGACTGAACTGTAAGGGATAGCTGTGATTGAAGGCAAAAGACTCATTCCTTACCTGTACATCAGCAGACTGTAGAAGACTTTATTTTCCTATTCCCTTGTGGGCTTCCTTTAAGAGTCAAAGTTTTTGAATTTTTTTTAATTGAATTGTTGTTTGTTACAGAAACCAAGTGGATCATCCTGATCGCGGTCCTGGCCGCTGTCGCCGTCATCGCCATCGTGACCGCCATCGCGTGCGCTTGCAGACAGAAATCCAAGTGAGTGTCAGCTGATTCTGTGCTGTGCAAATATCAAAGCATTCAAACGTGCATTAGATTGTGTCACGACTGCTGACTGACAGGCAGAATGTCCTAACCCAGCCACTGTCCTCGAGTCTACTCGACACAGAAAGAAAAACAATTTCCCACAAATTCATACAATTTTCATTGCAGGTCACAAGTTTATGTAATTCAGAAGCAGCAGTCATCTCACAGTGGGTGAGAGAAAATTACAGTGTCATCACCTTTTTGAGGGAATTTTCTGGGAGCAAACTGAATTTCTGTATCAGCACTGGGAAGGGAAGGGTGTGATTCACTGCCTGCATTCCTCACTCCTCCTCACTCACTCTACATACCTCCTCTGCACTCACTCAACTCCTACCTGCAGGTACACAGGTGTGTTATTAATCACTTTTTCTTACCTCGGTTCTTTCTGTCCGCAGGAAAAACAAGCAGAAGAAGATCAGCCTGACGTCAACAAGTAAGAATTGTCCTTATTGGGGAAAACAATTTAGTTGACTAATGCCGACGTTACACCAAACGACTTTTCAAGCGATTCCACTGTCGCAGACTACTTCCCAATATAGGGATGAAATCCTCAGAGTCTTGCTAGAGTCGGGGCGCTCCCGTTGTCTCCATCGTTTGGTGTCAGTCTTTTTCCCGTCTTGACGCTCTGACAAAATCAAACTTTTTTGATATTATCGTAAGAGCATTTAATATACAGGACAAACAGAAAATGTTCTGTATTTGAACTGTAGCTACACACATAATTTCAGTTTTTAATTACGGTGCAATGAGCTGCCGGAACTACTTCTGTTATTTTACGGACTCATTTCTTAGTGTATTTCCAGAAGAATTCCCTTGAAAGTCAACTCTATTCTCCATTTGTGTTGAATGCCAGTAGACAGATTCTTCCTGATGATGATTATTAGCGCAGCTCTAATATCTGTTCCTTCTTTTTTCTCTCTCTTATAGGCGTCCCATATAAAAACATAGATGACCAAAGGAATGATAAAGTGACTCCTATGTGATGACAAAGTGTGTAACCTGAATGTAACAAACGCCTGCTGTATGAGGCCAACATTAACAATATGTTCTGAAGCATATTCAGCCGGCCTCCAAAGAATAAAACTGTCAGAAATGAAGGAAGTCTTGTGAGAGTTGTGAATATTATAGATATTGTTCATATGCCCATGTTTTGCTTCATTAACTTATGCTTTTGAAGATGTAATTTTAGTCAGATGTGTGCGTTTAATTAACAGAGAAGTGGACATCTGTCTGTGTTCCTTTTAAGTGTATATGTATTTTTGGAATGAAATGCGTGCAAAAAAAAAGTGTTTGTCTTTGTTAAAACGTTAAAGTGTTTTTAATTCTTACAGATTACAAAGAGATGCACCTATATACTCAGTCTATTTATTTAGTTTAGATTAATCCCATACTTTTTCATCTCTAATTTGCATCCATCAAATATTTTGTATCCATCTCGCCTTTCATCCAATACACTGAAGTGCAGTAAAAAAACAAAAGCTCATTCAACCATTGCTCTTGTGTAGTTCATTCCCATAGAAAACGTGAAACTACATCCTGGATGTTTAGGAGTTTAATATGTACTGTGAGACATTAAAGGGGTTATATGTAACTTTCAGTTTGTGTTGGTTCTAGCGGCCCCTTTGGACAAAAGCGGTGGTGTTTTTGCCACACCTGCTGTCATAAAGGTCTTGGGATTATTGTTATGGAGAGGTCATATAGTTGCTATCAATGTTTTGCTCAGACAGAAAATCATTCATTTTCAATAAGATACAGATGCATCGTTGCATTTCAAGTGTAGCATACGGTAACTTAGTCTACTGTCTACACTGTCACTACAGTGTTATGTCACTGCGTCACGAGTCAAAGCATTAAGAGATCGTTGTAGCAACCAACAGTAGGCCAACACAAACACGGACTAAAAGGAATAAAATGTCAGCGGTAAATGGAAGGGGGACGTCATTTAATGTCGGCTACTGACGTACAACCACATCACACCACACCGCATTGTGGTTATTTTATGAATGAAATAGACATTACATACCTGAGGGTCAATTCTGAGACGTTTTTGAATCATTTACAATCTCGTAATTGTCTCCATCTGTTGATAGCCCGATAGGGTTGGGCATCGTTTGGATTTTAACAATTCTTATTCCAATTCTTCCTTTCAATTTCGGTTCTTATCGATTCTGATTCTTTGAGGGCTGGAGTTGAAACGGGTCACATGCCTATTTTCACAAATAAGAGGAAAGTTTTATTTTGATTCAATGGTGGTTTGCAGTTTTTCAGCTTTTTCAACGTAAAATAAAGCCATACTAGAGTGCTGCTTACTGTGCTCCAAGGCTGCAACACAACAAGCGCATGGCCGCTTCGGAAACCAAAACCTGCCCATATTAAATTGGGAAGCGATGATCAGATTTGAAACCAAATCCTCTAAACGATTCCAATAAAGAAACGATTCCACTGGAATCATAATTTTTTGAAACGATTCCAAGTAGGAATCAGTTTTCGATGCCCAATCCTATAGCCCGACCGAGTGACTTGCGTCATCGCCCCTCGTCTTTCACTTTCCCTTTTAGCTTTTAGTTCTTCTTGGTTTAATTTCCTTCTTTCCTGTGATGGCCCTGCCCCAGTATCAGCCATAACTACAACAGATAACTTCTAAAATAACATTAAAATACAATTAGGCCTATATAAAGACATCTCCTGCTACCCTTTACCTGCCTGGATACAATAGCACAGGCTTTTCTGGTGTTATGCTGAAATCTGTGACCCATCAGAATGTGTTACTGTAGCGCCGTCTACCTGCCGCAAATCATTCTGTGACTTCGCGGGAAAAATCAGACCCGGGCAGAGGCATTAATAAACACTATATAAAAATGGCGTTCTTTTCACTGTTAGTCTCGTTTGCTGTTATACGTCATTAATGATCATCAGATGGAACATTACACAGTTTCAGAAACATTTAAAAGTTACAGATAGTTACTTTAAGGTAGATCAGTGTATCTCTTATATTTGTAAGATTGATTGTGTGTCTTTTAATGTATTTTCCTATTCTTTATATCTGTAAACTTTTACCAAGCGCCTTTTTTACATTTATTTTACTGGTTAAATATTCCTGACATGAATGGGTATTTATCTATTGGAACATTTTTTTGAAAGCAGTGGTGGGAAAAGTACTCAAGTACTACAAGCAATAGTCGTGCTTCAAAATAAAAGCACAAAAAGCATTGGCATCCAAATGTACTTAAAGATCAAAGTGTAAAAAGTACTCATTATGCAGAATGGCTAATTTCAGAATAAAATATATATAATTGTATTGGATTAGAGTCATTAATAGATGAATGTGTGTATCACTTTAATGTTGTAGCTGGTAAAGGTGGAGCTAATTGTAATCACTTGATATACTGCTGGGTAGCTTCATGTATTTGTTTATAATATTTTGCATTAACAATATGAATCTGTAAAGTAACTAAAAGTATCAACTAAATGTAGTGGAGTAAAAAAGTACAATATTTCCCTCTAGTGGAGTACAAGTATAACATAGCAGAAAGTGGAAAATACTTAAGTACAGTACTCTGAATAATACAGGCTGCAGTCAATGTGTTAAAGGTACTTTCCATCGCTGTTTGAAAGGATCTTACCAAGCTGCTGCTGCTGTCACTATATTGGGCTGTTGGAAGAATGATTACCAGATATTTCCTTTACTCCGCTCCTTTTTCTGTTAATATCTGTAGAAATGGTGATGAACAGGTGTTCTGTAAAGTAAAAGGCCTTCATCGAAAATGTTACTTAGGTAAAAGTATGTCAGTATCATCAGGAAAATGTACTTAAAGTATTAAAAGTAAAAGTACTCAATGGAGAAAAATCCTCACAAACTGAAAACGTTCAAAATCGTTTTGTCAATTAACCAAGTGTTTAATCGGCTAATCATTTCAGCCGTTAGGCCGTTATATTGTTGGCTAGTTTAATTTATAATAAAACATCAGATTTTATAAACTACATGTGTTTTGTGTGCAGAAATCTTATATATATATATTTATTTATTTTTTATTAATTAATTTATTTATTTCATTCATGTGTATTTTACAAAGTCTGTTCCCACAAGTCTATTACCGTAATTGCATTGCTAATCTCCCTCGGTTGTGCGTATTCCAGTGCGTCTCATAAATTAGAGCTTTTATCCAATCAGATTTCCCCTCTGTGCTGTCTCCGGGTGAAAAATCTACTCTGAGGCCTTCAGAATTTCGAGTGAATCCCTCTGCTGTGATGTTCTCCCAACTCTACGATGTTATCCATTGTCATATTCTCTAGCCAATCAAAATTCGAGTTTTCCCTGTTGGGCGTATTCTTTGACAGGCCGGAGCGAGCCAGAGGCCTTGACCTACGTCGACATTTTCCGGACCAGTTAGCCTACTGAAGCTAAACTAGCTAGCATCACATAACCGTAGCAGCGACGTTAGTTCAAGTTCGTTTAGAGTTCTAGATGTAAAGTCAGTGAAAGAAAGGAGGATGTACTTTTTCTTCAAATGACGAGCAGCTTTTTGGTAAGTTTAATGGATTTTTCTGCATTTTAGTCAAATGATTTTAGCTATCACTGCTTGCTTTAGATAGTTGCTGCTGGTGTCAGCGGCCGCTGTGTGTTGAGCCCCAGCAGCTTGGCTGGGATTCGTGGGGAAGCTAAGTTGATTCATAATTGTGTAATTACTGTTTTTCATTGCTTTGTGGTCGTCGTATGAGTAAATGTGACCACTTGTTGTTTGTTTGTGATGCAGCACCCTGTCATACTGCTATAGTGTATTGAAACTCTCTCTGGGTAGGCCTACGTCCCAAAGCACTTAAATTACATCCCCGTCTCCTCCACCTGCCTCCCTTCCCCGCGTCTTAGTCCCCCCCACCATCGGAGGAGAGAGGCAACGAGCAACTAGTTTATCTTTGGGTATCTCCAGGATGTGTTGGTTGAAGAAGCTTTAAGGTTTCTTCAGATCCATTTATTTAAGACTTTTATTTTGACGGGACAGTCACAACAACAGCATTATAATATTCTGATTTAAAACCGGAAATTTAAACTCGGACATTTTTATAATTTTTTTTTTTTTTTTTTTTTGGACAAAAAAAAACAACATAGTAGGCGAAAGAGAATATACATGCGTAGATACAATACAAATGTTGTCAATGTACAAAAAAGAATTACCTAAGCCGAAAAACAAACCAAAATGGGGGGACTACTTAAAAATACACAAGTCGAAAGCAAAAAGGCTAGAGAAAATAAAATTAACATTTAGAGTAGCACATAAGGGGAGATTAATCAAAAACTGTAGTTCCCTAGATATGTCACTACACATTTTTCTTGCCATTTTACTAGATTTGATCTTTTTCAGTGAGGAATAAAATAATTTAAAATCATTTATAAGCCAAACAAAGGAAGGCTTAGAACATCTCCACTCTCCACTGCAGTGAATATTAGTTCGAGATGAGCCAGGTCTGCGCAGAATCGATCACCGACGATCGCCGCCCAATGCATGCCGGTTCGATTTGTGTCTGACTTGAGCCCGACTCGCTCTGGCGTCATGCACACGTGGGCAACGATAACCTCACGAGATCAAGGCGGCCTCAGGTTTGGGATGCAGGCTGCGCGGTTGCTTTTCACCGACTGCAAGAGCCAGGCGGACCCAGGGCATGCTGGGAAACGCCTGGCTCTCAGCTGATCTAACAGCTGATTGGTTCAGAATCGACTCAACATGATGACGTTTTATATCAACTTTTTTTTGAATTGCTATTTGTCTGATTTAAAGACGTATTCTGTACAGAACACATGTTGTGTGGCTGATGTGAGTGATGTAGCCTATTTCATCTTTTTACTACTGCTTGTTACTGCTCTGCACGGTTGAACAGTGTCTGTGTTGCTTGGCTGTGTTTTGATGCTTGCATGGCTCCTTATACTGAATGGTTTCTGCTTCCTGTAGCTCTGCATGGCTTACTGACAAAGCTTATTTGTTGCTCTAGCTGGCTGTCTGGTGTCTTGTTGACTTCTGTCTGTATAGTGTAGCCTGTACTAATGTCTTGCAGTTTCCTGTTGCTCTGGTCTAAAATCATCTGACACCGGCACATTTACAGAAATGTTAATCAATGTGTGTTAACATTTTGTTAAATCGGAATCGGACCTAACAGGATGTGAGTGTTTCTGGGACTTCCTCCTGTTCAGCCTGAAGGCTGCTGGAAACGGCTGGAAACTGTCCGACTTGACCGCAGATTTTTGTCACCGCGCCCGGCTGCTGCCGCCTGCTCTCGTCCACTTTACGGGCGAGGCACAGCTCATCTCCAACGAGCCTGTTGTGTTTAAGAGGGATGAGACGTCCTTTCCTCTGACGCGTCACATAAATCCGTCAGCTGTTTGGGCGGAGTTAGCAACTCCTTCAGCTGCACGGCTTCCAGGAAGGCTGCTCTCGTGTTTCCTCGCTTATAGCTCCTCGATGATCCCTCCTCGATGCTCGCTCCTCGGGGACGAAATATGTAGGGCTGCAGCTATCGATTATTTTAGTAATCGAGTATTCTACTGATTATTCCATCGATTAATCGAGTAACCGGATAAGAAATACTTTTGTTTTATTGAAGAGCAATAATATACAATATGGTTTAATTTTCAGAAAAAGCAAACATTTTATTGCCTAAATTGCTTACAATATCATCTCTAAATAAACTAAACACATTAAGTGCATTTAAGTGCCATATTACATTGTACATTACCTTAAGTTGTGCAACTTAACTTTCAGAACTATAAGTTTCAACCTGAGACTGATCTGTACATAGGCCTATATGTAAATATTAGTTCTACTCAACCTATTTTCATTTATATATTTGATTACAATATCACATAGCTCTGTTACACTTATGCTAGTAGATCGCTGATCAGCTGTTTCTCCGTGAAGAGAGAGAGTGAGAGAAAATGGTGCGCAACAATCAGCTGTTTTTCCGAAGGGATAGTCAACAAGTCGGCTCTTTAGATCAAATTGTGGTCACTACGTATTTTCTTGTCTTTGATTTTGGTACTTGTTGTGTTTGGTGTAGTTTCATCGTCCATACGACTCTGTGATTTACTTTTGTCGGGTCCCCTTCATGGAATGGATGATTAAGTTAGACTGGATGTTTTCTGTTGAGATGCTGAAGCATTGACGTCGTGCTATTATTGTGGTAAGCTAGTTTGATTTTGCAGTAGACACGCTGTACAGAGTTTTCGTTTTAATTACGTTGGAACTGATTCCAAACTTTAGACACTTTCTGTCGTTTTCTCCAGCCTGTCTCTTCTCTTAGCCCCTCACTATTTACCCTCTTTTCTTCATTTAGTAATCTGCGCCGTCAGTCTTCATGGCTTCATGTGTCGCCAGCAGCGTCGGCCCGGTGTGCGACAGTAATAATCATCCGTGCGGAAACACCGTGAACGTTGGTAACACTGATTAAACAAAGCTTGCAAGGCAAATAATTTAGCATCGAGGATTTTTGTAATCAAATTATTCGAGTTACTCGAGGAATCGTTTCAGGCTCTAGAAATATGTGTTGAGCGTTCTTAAATTACTTTATTCCAAACGATAATGCCCTAGTGTCAGTGGTGGAATGTAACTAAGTACATTTACTCAAGTACTGTACAAGTACATTTACTCAAGTACTGTACCTAAGTCCAAATGTTGAGGTACTTGTACTTTACTTGAGTCTTTTCTTTTCATGCCACTTTCTATTAAGGGGATTAAGTCAAACTCAGTGGTGAGTGAAACTGGAGCAGAGGGACAGACACAGAACTGGAGCCGAGCCAAAGTAACGTTAGCGCACTTTTGAATTCATAATAGAGCCCGACCGATATATATCGGCGGGTCGATATTATCGGCCGATATTAGGCATTTTCGATATCGGCATTTATAATGGCCGATAAATGAGTGTTTAAAAAAGAAAATAAAAACGGACGAAACCCCCTTCAACCATGTTCTGAGTGTTGGTGTTGCATAGTTTATCCACCAGAGGGCGCTCTACACTCTTTTTTTGTTGTTGTTGTTTTTGTTCAAAGGACTAAGTTTCATATCTTAAGTTTGTATTTTTATAAATTTTATTTATGAGAACTTTAATACATTTTGATGTTCCTCTGTTCTGTCGTGACAATAAAACAAAGAAGTTTATTTTTAAACTGCATTATCATATTATTTTAGTGAGGACTCATAAATAACTACAAATAACTAATGTTAGGGAAATCTGTTCATGTTTTGTAACGCGTTTTTGGATGTTTTTTTAAAAGATATATATCGGCCAATATCGGAATATCGGATTTTTAAATCACCAAATATTTGTATCGATATCGGTCAGGCTCTAATTCATAAACATTATCGGAAATCAGGAAAATAAAACGCGTACAGATAATCCACAAACTGCCAAAAAACGGGCCCATAGTCGGTCTATCCCTAGTTACTAGTTCGTACAAATGAGACTTTTTGTACATAAAACACATGTAGTTTATAAAATCTGATGTTTTATTCTAAAGTAAACTAGCCAACAATATAACGGCCTACAAGTCCAGCTGAAATAATTAGACCATTAAACACACAACTGTTTGGATCCTTTTATAATTTCTACAATGGGAGGATTTTTCTGCATTGAATACTTTTACTTGAAGTACTTGAAGTACATCTTCCTGATGATACTTACATACTTTTACTTAAGTAACATTTTCAGTGCAGGACTTTTACTTGTAACAGAGTATTTTAACAGTGTGGTATTAGTACTTTTACTTAGGTAAAGGATCTGAATACTTCTTCCACCGCTGCCTAGTGTCACAGTTGAGGTTTAACTGCTGTAGGATAATAATGAAGGCCCAGCCACAGCAGCCAACATACTTCTGAAACTGATGACTTCTCCCATCAGCCTGGCAGAGCCACTGTGGACTCTTAGTCATGTTATCACAGGACTGTGAGTTCAAATGCATGCAGCTAAAACTCCAGATCTTCAGCAGAATAAAAAAAAATATCAAACCCAGACCAACACATTAACCCAGCAATACTTTATTTGCCATCAAAGTATGCAGAAAACCAAAGATCGCAAACATATCTTACACAACAATAAGCTCAGAGTGTGTGGCTTTCTAATGGCTCCAAAAAAAGGTTAAATACCAAAGAATGAAATAACAAGTCCCATTCAGACAGAACAGCAGCCACACAAAAACATCAGGCTATTAGAATTCCAGTGTACAAAAACAAGTCTCTCTTCTAAAATTCCACACATTTTCCCACATGTTCCTGCCTCCCATTCAACATATTGATCTTCAGTGTCCTGATTAGTCATCATACACATGAGTATGACAAGTCAGGTGTGTATAACACGTCTGGAATGTGTAGTTGCTTAAACAATGGAATGGTGAAATGGTACAAAACATACTGTATCGGAACAACCGGCGAAAGTTTTCAGGGTTTTTAGATCCTATGACTTTATTGACTTTTGCCAGCTCAGAAAACTCCCCCTAGTCTATATATCGACGACTTTTCATTTCCGGGATTGCTCCGGTGCCGCCGGAAATTCCGCCATATGTCCGTTACCTTCCTCTTTCTTTGTGTTGGCGTTCTAAACTCTGGTGGATTTCTGAGGACTATGGTTTACTGCTCCTCAGATCTCTGCAGGGTAAATCCAGACAGCTAGCTAGACTATCTGTCCAATCTGAGTTTTCTGTTGCACGACTAAAATTACTTTTGAATGTACACGTTCCACCAAAACAAGTTCCTTCCAGAGGCTATTTTGCAGAGGCGCCGTTGCTCCGTCCGGTGCTTAGCGCCGCCCAAAACGATTGTGATTGGTTTAAAGACAATGCCAATAAACCAGAGCACGTCTTTCTCCCATCCCAGAATGCTCTGTGGACTAGCCAGACCCTCCTCTGCAGTGCTGTGGAGGAAGGTCTGGCAATGCCAGACTAGACTCCCCCTAACCAATACTTTTGGTCTGTGACAAATCAAAGTTAGATTTACCCGACATTTGCTGTGGACATTTATGGTCACAGAGGATGAACCTGAATGTTTTGGTGACCGGCCCTGGTATCTGTGGTGTAGACCTGTGTCCACAGCGCCGTGGAGACAGGTCAGGCAATGAGAGACTAACATTATAGAAACATCCACATCTAATGTGCTGAATAACAGCAACGACATTTACAGAGCACATTTACGCTCCATCTCAACATTTTTCATAAGATACTGCATCGCCAAGACTTCATGGTAAATGTTACATTAACAGTACAGTCAGGCTCTAGAGGGATCAACCATGGCCTTTCCTCCAACACCACGGTCTTTTTGCTTTAAGCAGCATTTCTGGTAATGCCTCACGGATATTTACAGTAAATCAGTACGTCTTTCTGTCCACACTCAGTTAATGTGGGGTGAAATGTACGTGTGTGTGTTTTAAACTGTCTTCTGCAGAGAGTTACAGTGCAGTTTTAATTTGTGCATAACACACGATACCACCCTTCTTTTTAAATTTAAGTGTGTGTGTGTGTGTGTGTGTGTGTGTGTGTGTGTGTGTGTGTGTGTTTGTGTGTGTTTTTCACATCTGTAAGCAAGCTGCAGCAGAAAGTTTGAAAAGCCAATCTAGGCTAATAGGCTAAACAAAAGTGGAATTTACACACATTCAATTGGCAATCAAGTGTAAATTAGTGACAATACACCAATATGTTAATGTATACACACCTTTTTCTGTTATTACCAACCTCACATTTTTAGCCTATAAGCATTCTAGTAACGTTTTATTTTACCGTTTAATTTTCCCATAGTTTCCTAGTCATTTCCTGGAAAGGAACTGATGTGTAACTGTAAATTCAATGCACTGTTCCTGGAAAAGAACTATGTCATTTGGAACTAATTATTGGGCCAACAGAGACCATGTTGACTGGGTATACTTCCAATTATTTGACTCCAAAGAATTGGTGAAAATTGTCCAAGTTTCCAATAACAAATGAATATTTACATTAAGATTTCAACAAATAAAATGATTCTGGAAATGAATGAATGAAATCAACTCAAAGAATTGTCTGTTTTCTCCATAATTAGTACCTGAAACAAATGATGGGCCCAGTAATAAGCGATGCGTTTAAGAACAGTGTCAAACTCAAGGCCCGCGGAGCCAAATCCGGCCCCTTGCAGATTTTGATCCGGCCCGCACATCAATTTAGGTTCACAATACACGTTGGCCCGCCTAGTTGTGTGCTAAACCAAAAATACTGCAATTACACGAAACGCTAAGCAGAATTTGAGACTGTGACTTTGCATATTCAGGCCTGTGAAACAGGTTGTTGTAAATCGAGTAGCCTACTTTAAAATATGTAATCATTGTTTTGCCAGATTTGCTAAATTCTGGGATGGCTAAGTAACTTTTTTGCTGACTCTTTTTAGGGCTTTATGTCGACCAAATTGTATGTGAGAAGACTATATGAGACACGCAACAGTACAGTCAAAGATCTTTGACTTTTTCTGTTAAATAAAAGCATGTCAATGAACTGTACATGTGTGGCCCTTGATGGGACTCTCATGTTCCATCGTGGCCCTTAGTGAAGTTGAGTTTGACACCCCTGGTTTATAAGCACCCTCGGAAAATAGAAATGACAGTTCTTTCTGGGAAACGCCGTAAGAAATGAGTTCTGTTCTGTAATTATCAGACTACATTAGAAGGGTTAATTGTTCAACAACAGCCTCTCATTTCAGCTGGACCCTGTTTCCACATGAGGCTCACACATTATGCATAGGAGTCATTAGCAGCGATTATGTAACATACGTTACGTTGCTAGGGGTTTTGAATTACTGGACAGTGAATGAAATAAGGGGACCACACTGTAAAAGGTGCTGGTACACTTTCACACCACGGAGTCTATGTAACAGGTCAAAAAACAAAAACATTGCCAACAAATGAAGGTATCATTAAGACAAATACATTTAAATAATAAGCCAGTGTAAAGACTACTGTATGGAGCTGGATCACACTCAATACTCAATACCCATTTTAAAAAGTAAAGACCAATAGTCAGTCTGAGTGCAAACCACTTCCTGCTAGGGAAGGTGCAGGACAACACGCAGCTGTCATCCAGTTTTGTAGTTCAGTTATAAAAAAACAAAACAAACACAATTTGTAACCTTAAACCTATCAATATACATTGTAATTACTGATTAATTTCCCCTAAATGTTTCCGATACTGAAGAGAGAGACTGTAGTTCAAACCTCCCAGATGGGAACTTCTGTCTTAGCTTATTTAAAGGCGCGGTCTGATATTGTGGGAAGTGAACTTCCCTATTTTCTGTCATACCCAGAATCACATTTACAGCACACAAGTAGTTTCAGAACATGTCTAGCTTAGCACAAAAACTGGAAGCAGTGGGGAAACTGCTAGCCCAGCTCTGTCAACAGAGAGAGACCAATCCCCTCTGCATGGAGCCCACAGCTGTCTGATTAACATGTTGGATCTTGTGTAGTGCACAGCTGCAGCAGTTATTGTTGGAACTACATGTTGGCCCTAACCCAACAGTGGCTCCCGTTCTCTTAGGGTTAGGGTTTTTCTAAGTGACCGAAACCCAACTGACTTTGGGGACTAGCATACTTGCTAACAAGCTACGCTGTATGGCCAAAAGTACAGTATGTGGACAGTGGAACATCTGGCACCATGGGGATTAATGTGCTGCCATAAGAGCGTCCACTCTTCTGGGTCCAGGCTTTCCACCAGATGTTGGAACCTGGCTGCAGGGTGGGGGGGGGGGCATTGTCATGTTGAAACCAGGGGTCGTTGCATAGACTGTAGGGCTGCAACTAACGCTTATTTTCATTATCGAATAATCTGCTGATTCTTTTTCTCCATTAATCGTTTTGTCTATAAAGTTTCAGAAAAATGGTGAAAATTGCCCATCAGTTTAATGATGTAAAACAGAAAAGAGGCTGGAAAGCTCCTTATTTGAGAGGCTGAAAAAATGACTAACGATTTAACCGATTATCAAAATAGTTGGCGCCTATTTTCCTATCAAATGACTAATCCATTAGTCGACTAATCGTTGCAGCTTTAATAGACTGTGTAAGTGAGGCCAAAACGTCTGGATCGCCCCCTGGTGGCTGGCTGCAGTGTAGGTCATAAGCCCCGCCCCCTCCATGTTAGCCGACAGGACATAGGCCAAACGTAGGCCAAAAGTCAAAGTACACGTCAAATAAATGTTTCCCAAAGATGGTTTTCAGTCATTTAGGTAGTTGTTATCATGCTGATTTTTGTTCACATGACAATTTTACTGATAAGTTTGGTTTTTATTAGTTCTTTGATGCTATAATAACGGGGTGAAATGTCATGATTGACAGCTGGGATTGACTCAGGATTGGTTGGGCGGGTGTATGGGCGGGACTTCGATATCGCGGATCCGCCCCTATCACTACTGCGCAGACTCCAAAATTACAAGATGGCGTTGCCTGTATCCGGGAGATTTTGGCTTCAATTTTGTACAGTGGGAAGGAAGTGGAGACATGTCGTCAATCTTTATAGTCTACGGTTGGAACAGGAAAGGGCCATATAGTGCACAAGGTGGAAATAGGACTGTTGCAAGGTCTTTAGGATGCAGCTAGGCCAGCAGTTTTTCTCCTATCTAACTGGGGTTCGATGGCAAGCAAATCTATTTCACAAAATGTTGGACTATTACTTTATCAAAATAAATACCAGCTACTGGATCCATCCAGCTTATTCTGTGCTCCCAGGCCTGACACACACAGGCAGTCTGGGGTTTCCTGATTATATCCTACAAGAAAACAAGAGCTGCCATAAGAAAGGAAAATACAGTCAACGCCGAGTTCCAAAAGAATCTTGTAAATGTACTAGTAACTATAAATACACAGGAATAGGAAGGTAATGGAAATAACCCGTTGAGTAAAATGGAACGAAGGCTTGATGGAAAAGTAAAAACCAAAACAAAATTGAAATGATAAACCAATGAAATGAACAACTGTTGTGGCTCCGCAGGGGGGCTTTTCTTTTCTTCAGGCCAGCTGTATTATCCCTCCATCACCTTCCCACTCCTCCTCCTCTCTGGCCAATCAACGCTGCTCTTCCTTCCATCACTGCGTCCACGCTGTGTTGCCTTCAGGGCACAGGGTGGATGCTCTGGCGGCTGGACAGAGGGACCAAACACTGATGTATGTGTCTCTGACCTCTCCAGGTCATCTGAGGAGAAACGGAGTGAAGATTCAATATGAAACAGGTTTTCCTTCACAGTTTTCTGTCCGAGAGTCACAACCAGTATGTGTTTCTGCAGGTTTCACCAAGTCAAATGTAAAGGCCCCATATCAATCACATTTTCAGGTTCATACTTGTATTTTGGGTTTCTACTAGAACATGTCTGCATGCTTTAATGTTCAAAAAACACATTATTTTTGTCATACTGTCTGTCTCAATATACCTGTATACCTCTGTCTGAAACGCTCCGTTTTAGCTGACTGTCCCTTTAAGCCCCCCTCCCGAAAAAAGCCCAGTCTGCTCTAATTGGTCAGTGTTTCCAGGTCTATCTGCGTTGTCGGAGTCTCTGCACCGTCATTGCAGCCGGGGAATGACTGTAACGGCACTGTAGCGCCACTTTCCACACACACACACACACACACACACATTATATATATATATATATATATATATATACATATATATATATATATATATATATATATATATATATATATATATATATATATATAGTATAATAGTGACATCACAACCGTACAGAAGGCCTGACGGCTCGTTTAAAGACAGTTTCTGAACACGGGCTGTGTGCATTTCTCTGTGGATTGAGTGTTATACAGCACCTTTGCATTGACTTGTTTAAATGAAAATCGGTTTTCTCCTAGGGCTCAACCCTCCCCCCCGCACGTTTGCCATAGAGATACACAAACAACATGGCAGCAACAGGGACTAACATTAGCAAGTTCTTTTCTTAACTAGTCATTTCATTACTTGCTTAACCGTAATCTCCGTCGAAATGACCGGCAGCTCGCGGTGCTCTGTACCCGGCTGAGAGTCACCTATTCTCGGATAACTGAACCACCAGCTACCTGACCTGACAGAGCACCAGAGGCAGTGTTGAGGAACTCTGTTGCGGCTCAACACGTCTAGTAAATGCTGCTGATACGACCGAGCTGTGACGGAGGTCTGTACTTACACAACTAGCAATCGCCGCTCTGTAGCACGGAGCTCCTCCTCGATGTTTTTTACCGCTAGTTACTACAAAGGAGCTTGCTACAGGTATGCTACATTCAAGAGACCATGGGATGTTAATGTAGGTTACTCAGCAACAGGTGAAAATAGGGGCAAAGTTGCGCGACTAAAGTTAAAATTAATTTAACTTTTAGGCAAGGAACGAGAAGTGAATTACCTCTGTGTGAAAACAGCTTTATCTCACGCATCCGTTTTGTTGTTGAATATATAGCATAATATTAATATGTGCGTGCGTGCGTGCCAAAATAAAGTTAAAACTTGTTTTGAACAATTTCTTTGTCATCATTTTTAAGTGTGTGTAGGGAGGGGGTGGATCAATTTAAATCGTAAATCAGATTTTTTGTGAAAACATCAGGGATATATATCGCCCAACCCTACATGTTCCTTTTTTACAATATGGGACCTTTAAGACTTTTTAAGACCATTATGAATGAAAATTAGGATCTACTGTATATCACGACAAAAGAAACAAAAAAACTTGGTCTAATTTGTAGTCCTAATACAGAAAATGATATTTGGACTAGCGAAAGAAACGATACTGCTCATTGCTGCTGCACCTGTATTCACCCTCTGTATCAGACGCTCTGTAGGAGCGCCTGTCTCTTTAAGCCCCCCTCCTGACAAAGCCCAGTCTGCTCTGATTGGCCGGCGTGTTTCCTGGAATCTCCGCTGCGCTCCAGTTTTGTTTCATTAGTTGAAGCTGGAGCTACTGCAAAGGCTTTAAAGCCAAATACTACATAAACAGAAAATGTTTCAGGAGTACTGTGACCCGGAATTGGGGAGAATTTAACGACACTGGCAGCCAAGATGACATTTTACTGCCGTTAGCATGTAGCTACGTGCGACAATATTAACACCACTGCTTATCGACCTATATCAAATGGGGCTGCACATCTTTGAGAATATTTCGATACTCAAGCCAATGGGACACCGGAGTAGTTTTTCAATACCTATACAATAATTGTTTGAGAAATACAAAAAATGTTTTGACAAAACTATTTTTACTAAACGAAAGAAGCCAAAATAAACAAACTCTGCTGTAATTTTACCCTTAGATCAAAATTAAAGTGACTTAAACTACCCCATGTCATCTTTGAGAGCGTATAATACATTGTAAAAGCCTTACCGGCTGTGTGCCTCTTGGACCGGCTCCAGCACCAACACCTTACACTCTCTCTTGGCTATTTTGTCCAGTGAGATGAGACTGTGGCTGGGCGGCAGGTACCGGCCTCTGCCTGCTGGAGATCCTGCAGGAGGAGTGATGCTCCGGTGCTCCATGGCGCTGCCGGACCTGGAGCCAGCAGAGACACTGGGTTATGCACATGATGATAGACAGGAATGTGTAGGTCTGTCTGCAAATGTCTCCCCTGTCCAGGGTTATTATACTAAACTACAACTAAAGCTAAAACAAAAAAAGCAGTGAATATATTTACTGAAATTTACTTAACTGAAACTAAACTTAAACCTTCAAGAAAAACTAATACTAAAGTGGGACACTGAAGTAGCACAAAGATTAAAACATCATGGCTATTCCTATACCATTCTTCAACCCTGTATGTGTAGCTACTAGGGCTGGGTCAAATGATCTCGATTCACCCCTTTGCGATTTAATTTTTAAATGACTTCGATTTCTTTTTAATATATTGTTTTCTCCTTCAATTAATTCATTGAAAGCATTTGACATTGACATGTTTTAATTATGTTAAGACATGTTCAAAGAGTTCAGATAGCACCTGTATCAGGGCCATATTTAGTTCAATGTGTTATATGTCACTATTTTTGGTAGTCTGCTGTACTTAAATGGCCAGTAGGTACTTTATTTTCTCTATTCACTGAAGCCTCTATGTTTACAGGCTCGTGGTGATGCACAATGTGCTATAGGTGCCAAAAATAATCTATGTTTGGTACTGCCAATTTGTTTTGTCATGGTTCATGTGTGCAATAAACATTACACTTCGTGAGAAAATAATCATGGCAGAGAATCATGATATCAATTTTAAGCTCAAAATCCTGATTTGTATTTTTCCCCGAATCGTGCAGGCCTACCCGATGGTGTTTTAAGCCTCCACCGTCGACTTCAAGGCACCAAACCCTAACCCTAACCCTTACCATTGCCAAATCCTAGTGCCTTCTAGGCAGCGCTGCCTGGAAGGAGGCGTTGGGGGCTTAAAACACCAAACACCCATAATGTTTGTCTCTTAACATAATCTGTAAAGTGGTGCATTCACACACATAAATAAAGCTCTGAGTCTAAACAGAAAGCTACTGAAAGCAGCGTGGTGCTGCTGCAGGCTGACCCTGCGTACCTGACGTGGTGAGCCCTGGGCTGCGGCTGGTGAGAGAAGCTCTGAGAGCGGCCCAGGTTCTGTCTGTCCAGCAGCTCTCTGACTGACGATGGACAGTTCCTCATCGGGGATCCAACCTCCACAGGGGGGGTGGACACCGAGGCTGTGAACTGCAGCTTCAGCTTCATGTGCTGGCTCAACTACAGAGTTATCATGGAGCAGGAAAGAGATGGGAGAATATATACTTTGAGCATTACTGTGTATTACTGTTTTAATGTATCTTCAGAAGCATGCAGTACCTCAAAGAGTCCAGTCCTGAGGATCTGGAAGGCCACGGTGAAGGAGAGGGTGGAGCCCTTCCTACACTGGCCCAGGTTATTGAGAGGGGACTGGCACACCACTGCCGGGTGGGCCCTGGGATCCTGCTGGCCTCCTCTATCAGCTGATGGATGGATGGATGGTGGTAGGGGTAGGGAGGTAAAAATAGAAAACAGGATGATTAAAGACATTGTATAGTAATATTCATGTTGTGCTGACCTCTCTTTGTAACACTAATACTGTGCAAATCCACACATTCCAATCACATAACTCAGTCATGGGGAAGGCAAAATGTTGCCACACAGTGACTTCAGGGAAGCAGGAAGATTTTCCAGTTCTATGTGGCCATGGTGTCTGGAAACGTGCAGCTGCAGGCTACCGCCAAGCTAACATTACCCTACCCGTGTCTTTAGCTGCACGCTACCAGCCGGTAAGCTACGCTGTGTCTGGTGTTGTTTTTTTCTCCGGATGTGCACGAGTAGGTGGGGGGGTGGAGAGAGAAAAAAATATTGGGTGCTGCTTTTGCTTTCGATTGTCAGAATTTGTTGCTGATGAAATGTCATTTACATAGGAGTCACGTGAGTTAGTGGCCGGCACTGTGAACAGATAAGATGTTTACTCTAGAAATGAGTCACACAACTCTAAATGTAATCTGATCTGCCTGTCAGAGTGATGAATAGTTTTCTGTAACTCAACACTGACTTTGCATTGCATTTAGCTCATGCCTCAAGTTGCTGCTAACACGCCCATTGCTGGCAGCGTTGGAGGTGAATCAGTATTGAATCAGTATTACTGAGGGGGTCAACTCTAAATCACGTGGTCCCCTGGTAATACTAGTTCCTAGGCATGGGCCGGTATGAGATTCTGACAGTGTGATAACCTTCAGCAAAAATATCACCGTTTCACGGTATTGCAGTTACAGCTTTAAAATATATTATTTCGAAATGTCTGGGTAAAAAAAACAAAAACATTAAAATATTTTATTTTCAAATACTGCACACTGGCAGGGAGAGGGATTTCTAAAGTGCACTTTCTGTCCTTGACCAAAAAAACACCTCATACCATGGGAACCGTATGCCCGAAGATTTTAGTGGTTTTGAAACCGCGACTTTTTCCTTGAAACCGGTAGCCGGCCCATGCCTACTAGTCCCCTACGAATAGGGCACAGGAGGTTAGAAAGGGAGACTGTGTGATGGTCCAGCCTGCTACTCACCGTCAGAGTTCCAGATCAGACGGACGGCCAGGAAGTCCTGCAAGTTGTTGAGCAGGGTGTATTTTACCCAGAAGTGCTCCAGAGGCCTGACGGCACGAGGACAGGAAGCTGTCATCACTAGCCGAGGACGATCCAAGCGGATACTGGGCAGCGCATAACAACTAGAGATGTATCTGGAGGGAAGGCAAACAAGCATTTTAATTTCCTTTTTAATAGACCTTTTTTTTACGGCCGACATTTTGACTCGTCATCGTGAGCGTAAATTGCATCCAACAGTTGTCATTTTTCAAGGGGAAATACTTAGTATAGCCCAAATTGTACGTGTATAGGACATGTATACCACTGTAGATGTACTGTAGGTAATGGAGAAATGCAGGCAGGCACTGGACCAAACCACTGTGAGGATAGGGAGGGGGGGGGACTCTCTGCTTCTAAACCTAAAACCATTGCCCCGTTTCCATTTGTATTGTGTTACTACTTACAAAATACTTTTAAGTATATATCATTATATTATTTAATAGGGGAGGGGGGGGGTGGTGGGGGGGAATCGAAAATCGTATGTATTGTGATTTTTTTTGCGACGACTTTTAAAATCTTGTTCCTGGAATCGATATTTTTTATCCTTTTTTAACCAATGATTCACCTTAATATTTTCTGTTTATACGGTAACCCTGACAGCGACTACATCATATCCGTTTCCAGCCAAGCAGAAAAAGCAGAAAGTCCACGTTATGTTCTTCTTTACAAATGAAATAAATGTCAGACTGACTGACATGTGATGTGATGTGCATTCTTCTTAGAAGACAACTAGTTTTTAGAAATGTCTCGTGATATATTGTCTCTAGAAGTGTATTATTCAACTTGTGTTTTTGTTAAAGAAGGAAAAGAAAATCACAATACTCAATACTATCGAATCGCAATACTTCTAGAATCGCAATATAAATCGAATCGGCACCCATGAATCGTGAAAGACTTGAATCGGGACAAAATCATGTCGTCCCAGCCCTATTATTTAATACTGATATTTTTATTCTTAGGGCGGGACAAAGCCCCCCCCCACCCCCCGATCCCTCCGTGATTTCCGCCTATGCTTGTTAAAAGCCTAAGCAGAGCAAATATCGTTAGCGATGGCTCGGTTGCATGCACTCTGGAACTAGCTCACCAAAATGGAATACAGCAGTCATTTTAATCCTATCAGTTATGATCATTTATCACTTGCACCTGTGTTCTTTTCCTGCTTTGACATGTTCATTAAATGAATGTGTCACCCTTTAATCCTAAAGGTGATCATTTTACTACTTTGTTTTCACAGCTCTCTCACTGCATAACATTCTTGTAAAAACCTGCCAAGTGGCTACATTCCAAGTAGTACAGTTACTTACCTTGTTAGAGGCAGTGTCGGAGTGTACCATTGTAACACAGCCACCAATGGGACTTCCAAACCCTACAGAAATATATACAATGCATGTATTAGTTCATGTGAAAAACTAAAATGATTAAAAACACATGACAGGGCCACACTGTTGCCCTGGGTGACATGTTCCTCTTTCACCATGAAAACATACACACACACACACACACACACACACACACACACACACACACACACACACACACACACACACACACACACACACACACACACACACACACACACACACACACACACAGATTGTTCTGACTCAATCCCACACACACCGTCCTGCTGACGCAAATACTCACTAGAGCAGCAAATTTGGATTAATCCGCTGCTGAAAATAGTCCCCAACATGCCACATTCGCTTGTAATATTTGTAAAAAAAAAAAAAAAATACAATGTCCGGATGTAAAATAAAAAAAATGAAACTATATGTTTGTGAGCTGTTTTTTTGTTGTTTTTTTGTGAAGATACTGTGTAACAAAAAGGTGACATATAGAGTAAACAATACACATACATACACAAACATAATTACATACAGTCACAGACAATATATAAAGTAGTTATGTTAAATGTTGGTGTGATTGAAGATTGAATGTACAAATTGTAAAAATAAATTAAAAAAAAAAAAGCTATTTTTTTTTTAAAGGTCCTACATTATGCTCATTTTCCGGTTCATACTTCTATTTTGGGTTTCTACTAGAAAAGAAAATGGATGAGATGTTGACCTCATTGAGACCGGGCGATTTAATAAAATAAAGGAAATGAAGGAAGCTGCCTCCGTCGTGTCTCCTCACCTCACTGGAGTCCTCCTCTGCTGTATCCTGTAGCTGCAGCTGGAACAGGAAGTTCTGCTCCTCCAGGGCGCTGAGCATGCTGGGTAAACGCGATGACTCGCTGTCCATTCGATAGAATGAAGCCACTGTAACCTCAGCTGATTGGTGGCTTTAGTGAGAAGTGGAAACAAACAGGTGTTTGTGAGGAGACTTTAAAGGGTAACTACCATTTTTTTCAACCTGGACCCTATTCTCCTATGTTTTTGTGTCTCAGTGACTGACAGGAACAACAATCTTTGACATTGGTCCAGTATTAAGCGCGATCGCTGCAGTCGGCAGTGGTGAAACAAGCTCCAATGTAAGTTAATGGGGCAGTTGTCCAGCTTGTATTTACGTTCAAAAAAGTGCTCGTTTTGCCACTGACAGCCTCAGATTAATATTCTAAGTGTCTGACAACATTATGGAAAGGAACCCTACAGATATAGGCCTTTTTAAAACCTCTTTAAGACATTTCTGTTTAACCAGAAACAGCTCTGAGGTCGCTAGCGCTAAACCCACCATACTCCATTTAAAAAAACAATACTTTTAGCGTGTATAGAGCCAACATATTTTCACATTTAAATCGGTAAACTATGTGTATACTTGAACCAAAACTAGAGTTGTGATGGTTGGAAAAGTGGAAAGACGACCCAAAACTGCTTTTCATATTTTTATTTTGTTTCTGTCGACTTTGAATGAAGTGGATTTTATGATGCTAAAATGACTGTTTATTTACATGGAGTCTGGTGGGTTTGGCGAACGCAATTTTGTGGATGTTTCTATGTTTAAGAAAAGGATCTTACTCTTTAACAGAAAGGTCGACCTCCTTAGAAATCCTTTCCATAATGTTGTCAGACACTTAGAATATTAATCTGAGCCTGCCAGTGGTAAAACAAGCACTTTTGTGAAGGTAAATACAAGCTGGACAATTGCCCTATTAACTTACAATGTCCAAGATTGTTGTTCCCATCAGTCACTAAGACACAAAAACATAGGAAAATAGGGTCCAGGTTGAAAAAAATAGTAAAATGTACCCGCGTGGCATTTTATGTTATTATAAAACCCCTTCATCTCTCAGTTCATGAGTTTTCCTAAAATGGGTTTACTAATCATCTAGTGAGTTATGGGGGATGTGGTATAAAAAGAAAATGAAAATATGATCATTTATACCTAAAAATGCCAGCAGGTAGTTTTTACTCCCACATAAAAAGATTGCATATTGCATATTGCTGCGCTCAGTGTTCACAACACGGCCGGTTGCCTAGCAACACGTGCTATTTAAACATCTTTTGACAGGGCAGCTGACACATCACAAGCTATATTTGGACATAAGTGAGGAAGTCATATAGCAGTTTTTAAACTAGCTAAACTAATTACAAATATTTGATATTTTCACATATCTTTAGTGTCGGCTCAACCATTACAGGACAGAACTGTGTACTGTGTGTATTTGTTCTGTAAAGGCCATAAACTGACTCTTATATATTATAGTTACTTTGTCAAGTCGTGATTATTGTAAAAAAAAAAAAAATAGATAAAAATGAATAACTTCACTGCTTCAAGAAATGGCATATTTGCGAGTGCTGACACTTTTTCGGCAGCGGGTAAATATTACCTGCAGGGCAGTTTTAGGACTAAAAGGAATGCTGGCCTTTCTAGTGTTGAAGAACCCACACAGTTCCTGATGGAGTACTCCTTTAAAATGAAACCGCGTGGGCAGTACTTTCTAGCCCTGCAGTGACAGCAGAATGTGGGAATGTTCAGTAATATATAAACATTGGGCATCAGCCCAGCTGGTTATTTTTGTGTGTGTATACAGTACGTAGACTAACAGCTCCCCTGCTTCTGGACAGAGAGTATACAGTACATTACAGTGGTCTTACCAGACGTTGTCGACTATGAGAACTGAACCATCTGGCATCATGGGGAGGTAGGACAGGTTATAGTTAGGAAGGATCTTCACATCTCTGACACACACCTCATCCTGAGAGCTGCAGTTCAACACTGAGGACGGGGAGGGAGTAGTATCTTTAAAGGGGTGTGTGTGTAATCACCGTTTCTTTGTTTAACTGCTAACATTAGCCAAGGTCTTTAGGGGTATGACTATTGATGGTAACTGTCAATTTTATGTTCAAAAATCCAATGTTTTTCTGATAATGAAGAGGCGTGGTTTACTTCATAGGCTGTGTATTTGTGTTACTACATTATCTGGGTCACATAACAGCGATATAACCCAAAAGATGTATCCTGGGATTCATGCAAAACTTAAAATTGTCTGAAAAAGTAATACATACTTTTTTCTTTTCTTTTTTTTGACTGAAAGAGACAATTATATTGTTAATCGCAATTACATCTGAGACAATTATTGTACAGTAACATTTGGAATCGTTACTGTGTGTGTGTGTGTGTGTGTGTGTGTGTGTGTGTGTTTGTTTTGCTGGTCTACCTTTAAGGACAGTCAGGTGTTTTCCAGAGACAGCCATGTGCTGAAACTGGACACTGGGAGGTGGGAGAACATGCATGGTGGTGCTGACTGGGAATGGAAACAAGACACACACACACACACACACACACACACACACACACACACACACACACAAGTTAAAACCAGTCACTGTACATCGGATTTTGTAAGCCATTCCCCAGAATTCTGTAGTCCTAAAACCAGAGAGGATATTGGAGTCGAGGCAACAGGCGTTTAACAAACACGAGACATCTTTGCCTCTGAGCCGTCGTTTAAAAGTGACTAGGGCTGCACAATTAATCGCAATTTTATCGAAATCGCAATATGAACTAGTGCAATATCGAAATCGTAGGGGGGGGCGCAATATTTGTTAAAGCAGCCATATTATGCTCATTTTCAGGTTCATAATTGTATTTTAAGGTTGTACCAGAATAGGTTTACATGGTTTAATTTTCAAAAAACACCATATTTTTGTACTGCACCGCTCTCTCTCACTGCTGCAGATCCTCTTTTCAGCTGGTCTCTGTTTTAGCTATAGAGTGAGACCTCTTTTCTTCTTCTGTACTATCTTTGATTGCACTGCACATGCCCAGTAGCTCAGATGTAGATCATGTCAGCTAGCTAGCTCCATAGACAGTAAAAGAAAGGCTGTTTCTACAACTTTGCTCAGTTACAAGGCAGGATTAGCTGGGAGACTTCTAAATGAGGGCGCACATGGAAGTAGTTCTTTTGTAGATTATGGTGAACTTGTGTGTGTTGTAGCAGTGCTTTGCTATTGAGAACGAGGTAGCATGCTAGCGTTAGCATGCTAGCGTTAGCATGCTAGCGTTAGCCATAGCGTTAGCATGCTAACGCTACGAGCTAATGGTTGCGGTTAGCCTGCTCGCGTGCTGATTTTGAACAGCTCACCCAGAGACTGAAGGCAGGACACGTTCAGAAACCGTATCTCACTCTAAACAGCATGGATGGATTTTTTTCAAAGTTTGTATGTGTGTGGAAGCACCAGAGACACAACATAACACCCCAAATCCCAGAAAAAGTGATTTTTTCATAATATGGGCACTTTAAAGGCCAAATATGTGTCAAACCGTTCTAAATAAAGTATTGTGGTTCTGCAGAGATGTCCTGGGCCTACAAATCCTATCCTACAGACTCTGTTTCTTTGGTACAGATCCTCGCAAATATTTTTCAATGAAAATGATCATTCCCTCCAATATCATGAATCATATCGCAATGGCAAAATAATCGCTATTAGATATGTTCCTAATACCGTGCAGCCCTAAAAGTGACGTCAAGTAAATATGACGTGCGGCACAGCTGCATCGGCTGTTCATAGTTTTGACACACGCTGTACTTTAGGAACTCTGTCAGAGGAGCAGAAATGTTTATGACAACATGTGGCACAGTGAATCCTTAGAATTAAAGCCTGATTCATGCTTCTGCGTAAGTGGCCTGAAGTTGATACGTGTGTGTTGATCTCTTTAAGAGAACAGCAGGGCCGGCATGTGTGTGTGGGGAGTGTGTGGTAGAGCGAGTGAGAGAGTGACAGTGATAATCTTCAGAGCGACTCTAGAGTCATAGTGAGAGAAACAAAGTGTCTCCTCTGTGCTTTCTGACCACGGTGAGAAATCTGGAGCAGGAGAAGTTAACCCTCTCCTTGATTTCATGTTGTTTACGGAGAAGGAGAACCAGGAAATGAGTCGGGGGAAATCCAACGCTACCAAGCCACGGCCGAGCGAAGTGCGTCGCCCCGATGTGTAGTTATATTTTTCGAGAGGTGCACGTCTCGTGCGAGTTTCTGCAGGTTTCACCAGTCAAATTTAAGACTTTTTAAGGCCTTTTTAAGACCATTATGAATGATATTTAAGACCTATATCATCAATATCAACTGAGCCCTAAATTCAGGTTTTTCAAGCCAAGTACCGCAAAGTTTGCACTTCCACATACCTAAAGAATAAAATCTGTTTTATGTCTGTGGTACAATCAGAGAGAGACTCGCGCAATAACACGAAAGCTGATTGGCTGCAATTTAAGTTGCATGTTGGTCTCATTTGTAGTCTAATACAGCGAAATTAAGTTTGGACTAGCTACAGAAAGAACTACACCACAGAATTAAAAAAGAGCATTAGAGGTGAGTTGCATAGACGTAGGAAAATTAAGACCTGTTTAAAATGTAAGACCTAGAACACATTACTTCAGCGAATGTAAGACTTTTTAAGGCCTAATATTTAGATTTTGAAATTTTAGACTTTTTAAGACCCCGCGGAAACCCTGACATTTCGGCGTGTCTCCACGTACCACTGTACGTAGCCACGGCGTAGATTTGACGCGGAAGCATATATCAGGCTTTAGGCAGCCTTTTCACAGGCCAGCAGAGCTTGTGTCTAGTGTTGAGGGAAACAGAGTGAGTGTACCCTGTGCCTTGAAGGTGTTGAGGTCCTGCCTGAAGGTGTGTATTGGACTCCGGAGCTGCAGGAGAGTCAGGTAGCCATGTTCCCTCACCTCCGCCTTCTCATCCTCCGGCCTCCACACTGTCACTACGATCTGACAGCACAGAGAGGCAGACAAAAAAAAATATTATAGTTAGCCTCATGTGGAGGTTTCCGACCGGTCTAATGTGCAACATCGCCCCCAACAGTCTCACACAAACCGCAGACGTCAAAGTAGAGCTGCAAAGATTCATCCATTAGTTGTCAAATATTCAATTAATCACCAACTATTTTCATCGGTTAATCAGTTTGAGTAATTTTTATGAAAAAAAAAAAATATATTCTCTGATGTCAGCTTGTTAAATGTGAATATGTTCTATTATCTTCTCTCCTCTGTGACAGTAAACTGAATATCTTTGAGTTGTGGACTAAACAAAAATTGAGGACGTCTTCTTGGGCTTTTGGGAAACACTGATCCACATTTTTCACCATTTTCTGACATTTTATAGACCAAACAACTAATCGGTTAATCGAGAAAAAATAATCGACGATGAAAATAATCGTTAGCTGCAGCCCTACATCTAAGGAATAGTCACCACAGTAGAAACGGTTAATAAATAGATTTTGTCTCGTGGTACGTTCTGTCATACCATGCGGCCCTATTTGTCTAAATGCAGATGTGTCTGACCTTGGCTTTAAGTGTGTTGACTGGCAGCTTGTCCAACGAGACGGTGAGACGGAAGACAACCTGGTCGTCCAACACCAGAACAGCCTGCAGGAGGACAAGCAGACATCGGACGAGATGTTAGAGGTTAAAGACAGAGACTCTGTTTGGATGACAATATGGGAAATAAAGTTGCTCATTAACAAGCAGGTATACAGTGCCTGACAAAAGTCTCGTCGCTTATCTAAGTTGTAGGAACAACAAATAATAACTTGACTTGTAGTTGATCAATTGGAATCAGAAATGGTTTATATGAAAGGCAAAGGCTTCTGGATTATGCTTATTATACCAAAATAAAGTTTTGTATCATTCATTGAGTTTTATCATTGAATTAGGACAGAAAGGTCAGATTTGGCTTGGACAAAAGTCTTGTCGCATACAAAAATACAGCAATGTACGATAGAAATTATACTTTATTGTGAATACACAAACATGCTACAATAACATCAGAGCATACGTAAAGTCATGGTGCCTTGGGAAAAAGAAAATGAGCTTGGAGGACTACATCCATACGACTCAAATAACGTATTGATGAAGTCATCTGGAATAGCAAAGAAAGCAGTCTTGCAGGACTCCCAGAGTTCATCAAGATTCGTTGGTTTCATCTTCCAAGCCTCCTCCTTTATCTTACCCCAGACATGCTCAATAATGTTCATGTCTGGTGACTGGGCTGGCCAATCCTGGAGCACCTTGACCTTCTTCGCTTTCAGGAACTTTGATGTGGAGGCTGAAGTATGACAAGGAGCCCCATCCTGCTGAAGAATTTGCCCTCTCTTGTGGTTTGGAATGTAATGGGCAGCAATAATTTGTTGATACTTCAGGCTGTGGATGTTGCCATCCACTCTGCAGATCTCTCGCACACCCCCATACTGCATGTAACCCCAAACCATGATTTTTCCTCCACCAAACTTGACTGTTTTCTGGGTGAATCTTGGGTCCATGCGGTTTCCAACAGGTCTTCTGCAGTATTTGCAGCAATTGGGATGCAGTTCAATGGATGATTCATCAGAAAAATCAACCTTCTGCCACTTTTCCACTGTCCATCCTTTCACCAAGCTGTGGGCCTTTGCATATGCAACACACTTTATTAGTTGTCTTCTGTTTAATGCTGGTTTGTGAGCACTAATTCGGCCATGGAGGCCACTGCGTGAGAGAATTCGACAAACTGTTGTTATAGATACAGGGGTTTCTGGTGGCCAGCCCAGAAAAAGGGCTGGCCCTGGACTGTCGAAGCAACAAACGGTCCTCTCGAACAGTTGTCTTACGGGGTCTGCCTGACCTGGACTTGTCATGAACTTCACCAGTTTCTTCAAATCTTTTTCTTATCCTTTCCACTTGACGTTTGGATACATTGAAGATGTCTGCCACCTCAGCAGCAGACTTGGTCTTCAGGCTCTTGATGATCAGCACTTTGGTCTGTGGGTGACTCTTTGGCATGTTGTGAGAGGTCAGGTTGCACTTCACATGAAGGTCTGGTGTGCTGGAGTTCTTTTTATACACACCCAGGAATGTGTTAATTACAGTATTTGTCACAGGTGAAACTCTAATCTGTGATTGGTTGAATCATATAAAGACACGACAAGACTTTTGTCCAAGCCAAATCTGACCTTTCTGTCCTATTTCAATGATAAAACTCAATGAATGATACAAAACTTTATTTTGGTATAATAAGCATAATCCAGAAGCCTTTGCCTTTCATATAAACCATTTCTGATTCCAATTGATCAACTACAAGTCAAGTTATTATTTGTTGTTCCTACAACTTAGATAAGCGACAAGACTTTTGTCAGGCACTGTACACCTTACAATCACTGTCATCTTTGGTGAATGTACTACTAGTCTCCCATTGCCAGACCTTCCTCCACAGCGCTGCGGAGGAAGGTCTGGCTAGTCCACACAGCATCTCGGGATGGAAGAGAAACATGCTCTGGTTTATTGGCATTTCTTTAAACCAATCATGTGTACATTCAAAAGTAGTTTTAGTCGTGCAACAGAAAACTCAGATTGGACAGATAGTCTAGCTAGCTGTCTGGATTTACCCTGCAGAGATCTGAGGAGCAGTTAACCATAGTTCCTCAGCCATCGTAGAATTTGGCAAATCAAGCACAACGAGTACGTTTTTAAAAGGAGCTCCCACACAGCCGACTCACAACAACCTGTTTCACAGGCCTGAATATGTAAACTCTCTGATTCTGTAGCAATTTTTGAGTCACGAAGTTGGCAAATCTGCCAAATTCTGCTGAGTGTCGCGTAAACAGTTCCCGATTTATTGTGAACCAAAATTGATATGCTGGCCGGATCAAAATTTGTGAGGGGCCGTGTTTGGCAACAATTTGGTTGGCAGCCAAAACTGAGGTTCTGTATCTGTACCCAGCCATGTACAGAGCTGTGCAGTCCCTGTTGCCAGCAGCAGAGTATAACGTGATGTCTTCAGTAGCTGGAGATGTGAAGCTGATTGAAAGCCCCTGAAGACATGACTGCACTGTCAAGTCTGGACACATCTGGAGCACAAAGACTGCTGCAACAGGCAGCAACAAAGGTCACCCAGCCTCAGAGAGAATCACATCAAACTGAAGAATAAAGGTCAGAGTAGAAAGGAAGTGTATAAATGACTGTGGTTTGGTTTCTCCTCAACCCAGGAAATAGGTAAAGGTTACTTCCTATTACACTGAAGGTAGGTCAGTGTAATGGTTTGGTATAAAGTCAAAATGTCCTCCCAACACATTTACTAGGGGTGAGGAAAATAATCTAATATCATATGTATTGTGATTTTTTTTTGCAACAGTTTTTAAAATCGATTCTTTTCCCTAGAATCAATATTTTTTTTGAACCAATGATTGGCCTAAATATTTCTGTTTATGTGATACCGCCGATGGCGACTACATCATATCTGTTTCCAGGAAAACAGAGCGAAAGCAGAAAATCCATGTTATGTACTTCATTACAAATGAAATAAATGTCAGACTGACTGACTGACATGTGACGTGCATTCTTCTTAGAAAACAATTTGTTTTTAGAAATGTCTCATCTTATATTGTCTCTAGAAGTGTAGGCTATTATTCAACTTTTGTTTTTGTTAAAGGAGGACAAGAACATCGCAATACTCGATACTATCAAATCGCAATACTTCTAAAATCACAGTAAATGAAAATCGCAATACAAATCCGGCATCCATGTATCGTGAAAGAAATGAATCGGGCCAAAAGCATATCGTCCCTGCGCTAACATTTACAAGTAGGGCTGGGTCCCGATGTCAATACTTTTTAGGCACCAGCCGGATTGGCTCTGCAGCATCGAGTATCGATAAATGCGTCGCCTAATTTCAACACCTAACTGTACGTCCACACCGCCGCCGACTTGAGCTGCAAAGAAGCTCTGGCCGCCCGGTCAAGGACGCTTGTCAGAAAGTCCGGGGAAGCTGTTTGAGGCTTTGGCCGCTCTGACGTAGCAGCATTCTATGTTCATCATGGAAAAAGATCAAGCAGCCACTGCACGGCCAATACACTGACACTAGAGACCTTTTATAAATGACATATATAATGACAGAATGTGTATTGGTTGTTGGTCTCAGCGGTGTCTGTTCGCAGTTAGCTCGCTCGTTAGCCGCTGAACCGCAGCAGCGTGCAGGCAGAGCGAGCAGCCGCCAGCTGTTGATCCATGCAGGACTTCACCGTGAGCGGACTGTTTTGGAGATGATGTGACCGGCAGGTAACGTTAACTGGTCCCTATACGCAAATATCATAAATGATAGGGAACCCAGCAACGGCCATGATGAGCTTTTCCTCTGAACTAATGTTTTTGTAGGAACGAAAGTTTACATCGTATGTTTCTCTGGAATCAGCCAGCGCGAAGGACGTCTATATTCCGATTGGTTGCCGCTACTTGCCGCTGAACCACGTCATAGCTCATTACCATAAAGTTGACCTACTTTCAACTTTCTGATAGACGCTCTGGTTGCTCTGGTCGCTCAAAACGCCCAAAACGCCGACAGATCTGCCGCTCCTTGCAGCTGAGAGAAGCCAGCTTCCATTGAAAATGAACGACTTCTGGTATCTTTAGAAGCTCAAGTCGGCGGCGGTGTGTATGTACAGTAAGGAGTAAATCTCATCAGCGTCGTTGAGCCAATCAGCATGCAGCATGTTTCTACCAAGATCTAATAATGATTGGCTGTCTAACGTCACACGTCGTAGAGACACGCAGGAAAAACTCTACGTTACACACCGATACCCCGTTTACACATACATAGTTATTTTGAAAAACGGAGACATTTCCCCTCGTTTGTGCCCTTCGTTTACACGCAAACGAAGAATTCACCTCTGAAAACGATTCTGTCTGAAAACGATTCTGTCTAAAAACTCCGGCCAGAGTGGAGATTTTGGAAAACTTTGTTTGTACGTTTGCATGTAAACTGAGACAAACGGAGGTTTAGACAGCCGAGGAAGTGAGGAAGAGAAGAGAGAGGAAGTGATTGGTTGCTGTTGTTGCCATTTTCGGGATTCTGATTGGCTAACGTGGACTCGAGCTTCTCGTTACAGCGCCACCTACAGGTTTGGCGTGCTCTTGACGGCATATATACATGGGTTCGTGTAACACTTTTCTGAAAACTGACAGCTGTGCACAATGTTATTTTTGAAAACGGAGAGCTTGAAATGTCCGTTTATGAAAATAGCCGGCCACGTGTAAACGTAGCACGACCGAGACAGGGCTCACATATTAGGAGATGAAAAATAAATAAAAAGATTTGTGCCGTAATGTTGTAATTTATTTTTGTTCAATAAAATTGGTATCGAAAAAAGTATCATTAAGAAACCGGTATCAAAGTCACATTATCGAACATTTTTGAACGATACCCCAGCCCTATTTACAAGCCATTGTTTTGCCCTAATACAGACTGTAGGCGATTAGATAGTAAAGAGCAAAGGGCTTTCCCTACTCCCTTTCCTTACCTAACATTTCTTAATTACTCGAACTTTATCCTTCTTACCTTCACCGGTTCCCTCCCAGACTGCCGTCCATCCCTGGACGAGCTGTTGTGAATGAGATGCGGGCTGCACTGTATGAAAGTCCGGTTACTGTCCGGCGGCTTTTTCCCTCCAGACTTCCTCTCTTCGGGCTCCTCTTCCCCGTCGTCCTCGCTGCAGGTGCTGTGGATATCGGCTTGGTACTCGCTGGGTCGCTGCTGCCGGCTTTCGGCGACGCACACACTGGCCAGAGCAGACAGAGAACCCGCCAGGTCCTTCCAAGGTAAACCGCCGAAGCTGTCATCCCTCCCCACCGCTGTGTTCCGAGACCGCAGGACCAGCAGGAACTGGACTACCTCCCCCAGGTAGACGTGCTTTCGCCGCGGAAGAGTTGTGTACTCCGCCGGGTCTGACAAACTCGATATTGGAGCGGCGGGAAAATACATGAAATACTCGCATTGTGACTCCATCATTACAAGTATAAAGTAACTAGGTTAACATACGCTGTTGTGTTACCATATGCTGCAGTGTAAACAAAGCGAGCCTGAAGTGCCACGGTCTTTTCATGTATAGTAAAAAAAAAAAAAAAGTCTAGTGTGTCAAAAAATTGTCTAACTAAAACAGTCGAATACTTTGACTACCGTAAACAAGAGAATTAAAGTAACGTCCAAACCATTTATATCCATCTTCGCCGCTTCCGTTTAGCAATACAAACAACAGGACGGCTAATCCAAACAGAGCTTTCTCTAGACCAAACTAATCAATCACCAGAAGGCAGAACACAGAGCAGCCGAGACGGACAATGTCCTACTCCACGACTAAACCAATTGATTACATTGATACATTACATATACACATATACATATTGAATAACTGAAACAACACGCAAATACAGTCAAACCAGGGCTTAATTGTTTTACCAGTGGTGAAATTAGAAAAGTAGGAATATTGCAATGTAAAAAAAAAAAAAAAAAAACTCAATTCACTCATTCAACTTCTGCATTCAAAATTCTACCGAAGAAAAAGTATAGAAGTATAATCAGCCAAATGTGCTCAAATGTAAAAGTGGCCATTGTGAGCAATGCATGTGTTATAGTTTTATTGTGCATATTATATCATGAGTTCATTATGACTGATGCATAATGTCTAAGCAGAATTTAATGTTGCAAATTTGACTATGTATTATCCAATTATATATAATTATACAACAGTTAATGAACTTTTGGGCAGTTTATTCTGTTACAGGGCAACATTCTAAGAGCTGATCATGTTAAATTTGTAAAATCTGAATCTGGAAACATAACTACAGCTGTTAAATACATGTAATAGGGTAAAAAAGTATATTATTTTTCTCTGAGTACATTTCTCAAAGCCATGTCGGCTTTATAAAACGGTTCTCACATACTGTACAGCAGAGCAGCAAACTGAAAAGTGAACGTCGGATTAGCAACATGTGAACATAAAGGAGACTAGTAAGTGAAGTTAAAGAAATGTTGCTTTTATTCATTACAAGAAAGAATAAACAACTCAACGGATGCACACAAAGAGCTCAATCTAGTATGTTTCACCAACAACCAAAAAGTATTTTCAAGTAAGACCCAAGTCAAAGTACACTGTTGCTTTCTGTAGGAACTCTTACACTTCCAGTTCAGTGAACTCTGGAACAGCTTAAAGGAATATCCGATCAATAAAGTGTTTCCTGTCACTGTCAGTAATAACCCAGCGTCGTGGGAATATTAAAAACAGAGATGGAAGCTGTTCAAAATGACGCGATAAAAGATGAACCGCACTGTGTACCAACTAGAGCTTCTGCTCATTCCCTACTCTGAAAACTGAGATTAAAAGAGGCTTGACACAAGACATACCTTTTATTCTTACACACATTCTGACACTATATAATGTAACATGTTCACATATGAAAAAAAACAACTAATAGCTAGGAAATAGGTCACAGTACTGTATCAGTGAAAACTATTTTATCAGATTTCTCCTGGAGAAAAAACTAAACAAAAAACAGAATGTTTTGTGTGATGATAATGTGAAGGCAGGCATGAAAATCAATTGTTAACTTTCATTTGACTCTCTGCTACCTATCGCCAGAGAGGGTGTTTGTGTAACTGGGAGTGTGAGTCGCGGTGTGTGTATGGAAGCACATTGTACTAGGGCTGTGCAATTAATCACATTTTTTAATCGCGATTACGATTCCGGCTCCTAACAATCACAATGAGTGAGTAATCGACAAACAAAAAAACGGTTATTTTGCACGTTACATTTTGCAAGTAAACTCCTATTTTGTCTCGTGTTCTGAATGAGAAAAAAAAAAAAAAGTTCAAATGGGAAAAGCATGAAGGGAAATTTCACAGTTCAGGGTGTTTTCACTGTTGATTTGTTCAACTGTTTCACTGTTTTTTTAAAGGTACACTGTGTTGTGTTTTAAGTATTTTATACGCTAAAATCAATGTCTTCATTCATAAATATGTTCTCATTGGTGTAAAATGACCTCTGCCAATGATCTGACTTATCCTCCTAAGTGAAGAATTTCTTATCTGTATTTACACTGGACGGGCAAGTCCAAGGAGGCTTCCATGTCGTTCCGCCATTTTGAAAAACTATAATGGCTGAGAGGGACATACAGCACTAGCCTACCTGTCTAGCTAATCCACAACGTGTTTCCGTTCAGAGCCAGCGTCACGTGACTGAAACCAGCTGAAACGGAGAAGGAGATCAGTGAGAGGCAAATTTGAAAGCCTGCACTGCACTTTAGTTCATAACGGAGGATCATACTTATGCTGAGCCACAGGAGAAGGAATCCTCGTCGCCGAAAAAGCGAAAATTGGAAGACATGTTGTCGTTATGGTACATAACGGCTACCGTAGTTGCAACACGCCATTTGAAAAGCGAGGCGCTCGAGAGCACTATTTGTTTGAATGCAAAATACAATTTCACCGCTAGATGGAAGACATTCCTACACAGTGTACCTTTTAAAATTCAATAATTGAAACATATTTCCAAAAGTCAATGAGTAATCGTGTTAAATAATCGTGATCATGATTTTTCCCAGAATCGAGCAGCCCTGCATTGTACTCACCGATGAAAATGGATCCTTACAACTTCTGTGTCTTTAATTGTGACGCAACAATCTTATACTACAAGAGAAATCTTCTAACAAAGAGAAAATGTATCAGAATTAACTCTCAGATTAGATGAAAGATATATTTCTGAGATAATACCCTATAATCCCCATCTCGTAATCACGAGATCATTGCGCGGCTGTGTTTACGGATCATTTTGAAGCATTATTTGGAGATCGACACGTGTGGTCTTCAGATAAAACCGCATCTGAAGTAACAATGTAACCGTATAATCATGCTAATCCTCGAGTGAATACATGGTAACGCTGAATTATTATGACGCGGACATAATTACTGAGTGGCGTTGGTCATCAGTGCTTCGACACTGACTGAACATAATGGATGAGTGTGTGCAGATTCCATGTTTGCTCTCATCAACATCAATAATAAATCCCATGGTACTATGACAGACGCACCATTCCCCGCGGCATCGCTAACAAACCCTGATACATACACTATGTACAAATGGCAACTTGAATAATAAATACAGGAGGACAATGTTCCAAAGCCCTGGTTCATCATGTGGCTGCATCCTAATCCTAATGCATGAAACCAATCCTAGCGTGTTTCTGCATCTGCAAGTGATCTGTGCATTAGTGTTCATTAAAGGGTAACTACCGTTTTTTTCAACCTGGACCCTATTTTCCTATGTTTTTGTGTGAAAGTGAAGAGACTAATAGGAACAACAATCTTTGACAGTGGTCCAGTATTAAGCGTGAACGCTGTAACCGGCAGCCACAGACTGGGCTGCTATGTAACCCTATGGGGCAAATGTGCATCGTCAATTTGGTCCACTAAAAGTGCTTTTTTTTGTGCCACTGAAAGGCTCAGATTATTATTCTAAGTGTCTGACAACATTATGGAAAGGATCCCTACAGATAACAAACATAGGAAAATAGGGTCCAGGTCGAAAGAAAACGGTAGTTACCCTTTAAACAGTGGTGGCCCAGAACAGCAAACGTGTGCTGGATTTGGTCCAGTTCTTCATTGTAATACAAGCATGTGGGGCCCTGTTTTGATATTTTATATCATCCCAGTAAAAATAATATCCTACCTCAGGTCTTTTTACAGTCTAAGCCTCAGACCTCGCACTTCTTAGAGCCATAGTGGAGCTGAACATATAGAGTTTGACCTGATGGTGGCACTAGAGGAAAACCAAAGATGTAAGCCTGTGTTATGTTATGTAGTAGGCACAATGATCTAATAATTAAAGAACAATGCTATAAGTATTATGAGTAGGGCTGCAGGATATGAGGAAAATATCTAATTGCCATTATTTTAACTGATATTGCGATTGCGATATGATTAATTTTATTTAATTGTATTAGTATTTTTATATAATAAACTAAAATGATTATAGTATGAATTTTGCACAGATCTGTACCAAAAGATGTTTTCTTTTGTCTGTAGGATACCATCTGTAGGCTGGGGCATCTCTGCAGCACTACAATACTTCATTCAGAAATTGTCACATATTCTGCCTTTGACAAATATTGCCTCCCGGGGAAAACACAAGACTTTCCCCCAGGAAACGCGTGTTTGTGTCCCGGGAATACTACTTAAGGCATGTGTCAAACTCAAGGCCCACGGGTCGAATCCAGCCCCTCACAGATTTTGATCCGGCCTGTATATCAATTAAGGTTCCCAATAAATTTGGCCCGCCTATGTGCGCCAAACCAAAAAGACGGGAAACTGTTTTCAAACTGCAATTACGTGAGACTCGAAGCAGAATTTTGGCAGATTCGCCGACTTTGAGACTCACAGAACCAGAGCGTTTGCAAATTCAGGCCTGTGAAAGGCCTTGTTTTGCTTGATTTGCTAAACTTTTGCTGACTTTTTAGGGCTTTATGAGGACCACATTGTATGTGAGAAGGCTATATGTGACACAAAATATTTGACTTTGATTAATAAAAGCATTTCAGTAAACTATACATGTGTGGCCCTTGATATGACTCTCATTTTTCAATGTGTCCCTTAGTCAAGTTTAGTTTGACACCCCTGACTTAAGGGAACCGGTGTTTTAACCCAAACCACAATCATTTTTCCAATCTTAACTAGTTGTTTTGGTGCCCAAACTTAAATGTCGTTACCGCATGACGGTGAACTCAACTGTAGCGGCCCCTGAAGCGACCGTAACCTCACAGTGACCAGTACCTGACTCCCAGTAACCTTTCCTCGGCTAAATTTAACTGTAAAGACCGCTAAACTTAACTGTCATGCGACAGGTTGTCACGTGACCAGCCGGCGATCGCCTAATTCCGTAGGCTATCACACAAATTGTTGTGCATAAGTGTTCCTACGATATCATACGAAGACGTTCATGAGAATGGGTTGCCTGTGATGGTCTTGGATCAGGGTTAGCTATTGTTTAGGCTCCATATTCCATATAAAGGTCACTGTAATGATGGATTATGTTCAGATTATAGGGAAATAAATATAAACCGATGTTTGCCTGGAAGGAGGGGACATGAATAAACACGGGTATGTCCCTTTAATTTAAAATCTTGGTTAATTCTTTATCAACCCTTTGACTCATTGCTAAACTAAGTGACTGATAAGCTGATTAACAATCTCCTATTCATGGAGGGAAACAGAGGAGGCAGCCATAACACACAAAGCAGTACAGCCAATCCCCCCCTGAGAGCCGACTGCTGTAAGGTGACACTATTCACACTGCACAGCACGGAGAGTACACACTTTTTCTCTGTGAAAGGACTCTTTGTTTGGGAATATTAGCATCAGTCAGTCAAATGTTCAAAGTTGGAGACCCACAATCAGAGTTTCCAGACCTTCATTCCATATGTGCAGCTGATTCATGTGCTTCAGAGTTTAATACTGCGTGCCATTTGTACTCGGAAGTCGAATTTCCGAGCTCGGAACTCTCACAACCTCGCAGTACCCCGAGTTCAAAACCCAACATGGCATCAACAGTAGTGAAAGCTGTAGTAACATACAGTTTAACACTTCTGTGTTATCTGTGTCTCACTAAACCAGTCGTAAACACAGTCCTGTCCATCTTCTATCTGTCGACATGTTGCTACGCTGTTTGTGCGCACAAAAACGGCGTAATGTGTTATCAACTGGTATTGTTAACAATGGCTAACCTGGCTAGAGCTAATCCCCACAACGAAAAATCCGACTTGTTAAATGGAACGCATTCAACTCGGGTGTGACGTCATTCCCAGCTCCGGCTTCAGAGTTCCGAGGTAAATGGAACGCACTATAAATCTTGTGGAGTGACAGTGGGTTTAGCTTGGTGGCAACTTTTCACAATTTTCCCAAAGTCTTCTAACAAGTTGTCAAATCCTTTTCCAACACTTTTTTATACTGTAAATGGCAAATATGTTCTTGCACAACGTGCAAAAAGAAAATGTGTTAACAGTTACGCTTGTTGTGTTCAATATTGAATGTCATATCATCTGTATCTAATACTACATTTATATCATAAAGACAGAGCGCATCGCGTCATACTCTGAAAACCATGCCCACTGGAGGGGAAACAATCGGCGCCACAATATGCAACTAACAGCTAAAACGCTAACAAAGTGCCTGTAGTTATCTAAATACATTAGATTTTAGCACCCTTTGTCTACCAGAGAGGGCAAGTTAGCTGTTAGTAAGCTAATGTTAGCTATGTGTTAGCAAGCTAAGGCACTTGCAAACATAATACTGCATAGCTTTCTTGTTTTTTCCACATTCCCCTATAACACAAGCTGGATATGGTGTTACATGCTTGAGCTTAACTTACAGAAATATAGTTAGCCTAAAACTGGTATTTGGATATTTGACTTGGTAACAAAGTGCTCGCTGCACATGTAAAGTTGGGCATGACGTTAACTTAGTGCCTTCCCATTCTCTCTGCTGATTCCTCACGTCTGAATCCACTTCTGTCTTCGGTTCGGCAGCTTATAAAAACTTAAGTTAATGGGTTCTTTACTATGTTGGTAGTGCATCACACCACACAGGAGCTTTTAGACCTTTTTGTGTTGTTTGCTAGCAGACGGAATTGAGGTGGCATCTCCACGCTCCAGGCAGCACGGTGGCTCAGTGGTTAGCACTTCTGCCTCACAGCAAGAAGGTTCTGGGTTTGAATCCAGGTCGTTCCAGGCCTTTCTGTGTGGAGTTTGCATGTTCTCCCCGTGTTTGCGTGGGTTTCCTCCGGGTGCTCCGGTTTCTTCCCACCATAAAGACATGCAATTAGCCGACTGGCTAACACTGGCGCATTTACAGAAATGTTGATTAATGTGCATTGTCCTAATCAAATAAACTTACAACAACGCAATATAAGTCAATAGAGAGCGGAGAGTTGTTTTCCCCTCCGGCGGGGGGCGGGACTTAAATGCGCTCTGTCTCTATGGCCATGGAAAATACTCAATTGTGATTGGTCATAGTATTACTTTCAGATCATATCAGCTCTCTAATTAAATTCTCATTTCAGCCGCAGCTCCAAACTGTAACATCTGATCCAAGACAGGCTAGGTGTCCACACAATTATTCACTAAAACAGAAAACAGTGCCAAAATATGAATAAACAATACTGAATATTGTGATCTGGCATACCGCCATATACTGTAAGCAAAATCTACATGGCTCGTAATGGCTCTTTTCTGGAGTCCTTCCTAGACCCCCCATACCTGCAAAATATCCATCTCTAAATATCGTTCTCAAATGGCTTGACTGCATGGCATTACAAAAATGAGACCATGGTGACTAAAGGGTTCACGTTGCTGTTTTTCAGCACAGGAAAGACTGTGTGGTGTTGCAATGACTGACAGCAGTAAGTGGAAACCACAGCAGACACATGAGTCACTTTGAAGTGCTCTGACTGCTTATACACAGCCGGCGCTGCCATGGGCATCCTGTATGCTCTGCTTTCCTTTACACACCACATGACAACCAGGTTAGGTAACGCAAGTAGTGGCTGCCCACTGCTTCTACAGACACAATGAACTTCCTAAATCAGTAAAGTCAACTTTAAAATGTTTCCATTTATGTTTTGTATGCTTTAAATAAAGGGCCGACTCACAAAGAAAAAGCAAAAAGTGATTTGAAATGCTTTAAGTCTTAGGGGTTTGAAATCGATACAGCATAGTATTGCGATATCTTCCGTGGCAATACTGTATCTGTAATACATAGCACAGCAGTGCATACCTGTTTGCATTTAATTGAGGTGGACTAGGCTGTAATACAACCAGTTCAGTTTGTCAGGTGCATACATTTATGACCGGTTGTTATGACAGTGTTGGTCAGTTTGTCTGCTTGACCATTTTGCAGCAATAAAATTGAAGTGAGATAAACTAACGGAGAAATTGATCTTTTTCTAAATTTAACAGATGTTGACAAAGCTTTGCTTTGGTCGCATTGTGGTCCTCCACCGAACTTGAGAATAAACTCGACTGAGCTTCAAGTGCAAAATCAGTGTTACTGTGTGAACAAATACAGAGCGAGATGGCTACAGCGGGGTACGACAGAAACGCTGAACAAATAGTCAACAAAATCCAGAAACTGAGAAAAGGCATTCAGGGACCAAAAAAATAGGTCGCAATCTGATGGTCAAGTGTTCTAAGACTCGTACCACTGAGTGCACTGACTGGGGCACTGCTGTCTGTCACAGAGTGTCACTAATGTCAGTTGAAAACACTACAAGTAAAGTTAAAGAAGCAACTAGGGCTGCAACTAACGATTATTTCCATTTTGTGCCAAGGTGAGGGTCACGGTTTTTAGTATTCTTGGAGTTCTCGACAAGAGCCGTTTAGAAAAACCAGTCAGACGATGCTCAGCGAGCACACACATGTACATTTACGCAACAATGTAGCAATTCTGTGTTGACTTGACTGTAGGCAATATGCACAAGACTGTCAAGTCAGAACCTGTCTGCAGCCGTACATTTTTCTTTTGTCGTCCTAAACTTTGACCCTCTCACTGTGTGTTTTCACTTCATCAAAGTTAATTGGAACATTTGCCTTAAAATGGCTTCTCCACCATTATGCCAACCAAGCTATCTAGCATTAGCTGGTAACTTTAAGGGAAAGTTTGCTGGTTTTCTGTTCTGCCGTACATGCAGATGAATGGCGGCAGTCCCCGGAGGTCCGCTGACATTGCTTTAGAGGGGTTGAAAATCTGCAACATTCCCCCCTTTAGCGTTTAGCTTAGCGCAGCACCACTGCAACCATAAACAACACTGGCTTGTCCGCGTCACCCACCCCAGCTCCACCCTCTCGTCAAAAATAGTCACATGCGTTTGCAAAAAAAACGAAGATGGCGACGCTTGTATCGTCAGACTCGAAGGCTTCGAAATGTCAGTCCACAAACCAGTGACATCACGGCTGCTGCGTCCTCTAATTTTGAAGTCTATGAATGTGACGAGCTCCACGTTTTAAAACGCAACAGTGCTGAGATGAACAGCTGCAACATTAGGACGAAGGTCATCATCAGTCTGAGAGAGTTCTACCCATCGTTTTGACCATGGTCTCATTTGTTACAGGAAGCTATCACAGGCCATTTGACACAAGCAAAGCAAAGCTGTTTTGTGCCCAAATGCTTATTTGCGGCGATATGAGTTGTGTTTTTGTCATAATGTTTAGTGATTTCTTTGTATGTATTGCCTATTTTGTTGGTCGTATTCTACTTTTTATTGTTTTTTAAGTTAGTTAGGGGAGTATGTTAGTGAGCTGTCTGACCATACAGCAACCTAAAATTCCTCAAATTCCTGCAGGCCCATTATTCAAAGTTTACTTGGGAGGAATTCTGGGGGAGTTCAGGTCATTATTAGAATCAGGGTGTGCATCTTTAACATGCAGCTGTCTTGAGATATTTTTTGGCCCATACTTTCAATACCTGGCATTATGACAAAGGAATGGAACTCCATGGTAATGTTCCTGTATGTGTCGACAGATATCAGCAGATAGTGAAAGGAAGGAATGTGCCCAAATGCTGACATTAACCAGCCTCCTGCAGGCCGCTGAGATTCAAGCATTCAGAACAGAAGCACAGGCCTCGGGCGGTTTTCCCCTCTTGTATTATAAAGGGATATTTAAGAAGCGGTTTTCCGTTCTACACAGGCTCAATACTGACTACTGAAAGCGTTTTTCAAGACAGGAATAGGAACATTATCCTACTACTTGTTCATTAACAAGTACCAGCCTATACTGACTTTACGAATCATATCAGCAAAGGAAAATGAGTGTTGTATACATACGTTAACCCCAGTTTGTGCCTCTCATGTATTACCGTAGAGTCACAGAGCTAAGCATGCAGCTTTCTGAAAAATACCCAGCAATCTTTGAAAAACCCAGAAGGTGGTTCAACAACATTTAGAATTGTCACAAAGACCCTGAATGAAAATAACAATCTATCCACTGCACGATAAAAGGTTTCCTTATTCAGGTAGAGGGAAATAACATATCTCCTTGCTCGTTTTGTACATGATATACAACATAAATGCATAATATGGTATGAAAATATAAAATAATTGAAAGGAATATCAATATAGACAAGTATGGCTGACAATAAATAATTTAAATTTGTAAATTTACATTGCGAAGGGAAATATGACATTTCCAGCTATAGTCTTTGTTTTGATTAATAAATACAGTCTTTGGAAACAGGTATCGTGCAGCAAGCAGAATGTTTCTTGAGCCAGATTGCATTGTTTGTCTTGGAGAGAAAACAGGTGCTTAGCTCAGTGACTCAATGTAATGGTACAGCATGAGAGGCAAAAACTGGGGCTAAATGTACCTTTACGTTGAGAAGTTTCAAGCATGTGCACCGAGGACAACGTGAACATCTTAACTCTTAAAAATATTAATATGAACAGGGAATACAACAGCCTCGCAGAAGGTACCTGACAAAACTTTTAGAGTGCTTCTCCTTCTAAAAAAACAAAGTGGTCCTTTCATTTTCTTCCTTCAACTTGTTACCGCATGCCATGAAAGCATTCCAGGCTCTCAGTGGTCAAGGGTCAAGTCCACGAGAATGACACCAAGTAAAAGCAAAGACAGTTTTTAAGAAAACAAGCAAACAACCAAAAAGTGGAAGTACAAAGGAGGAGCTTTTTGTTTTCTCATGTATAAACCACATTTGGCTCAGTTTTCAGTGTCATTAGTCCGTATGTCCATAGACCAAAGGTGCCATATTTGGGAACGAGACTCACCTCAAACCTCATCTTCCTTTTTCTTGCCCTCGTATTAAAGTCAGGTTCCTCCTCATTAAGCGGCTCCCATCCCAGTCCCTCTCCCCCTCCTCCACCGTCCTCCCCACAGCCTCTCCCCCTACCAGCCTCTCTCCTGTCCTGGACGAGTCTTGTCTTGAAAGAGAGCCACCTGCCGCTACCATCAGGCCCTGGTTCTGTTGGCCTGGCTGGGGTTGGGCCGCCAGAGCCCGCGGGAACTGTTTAGCATCCAGCACGTCTTTGTACTGGATCTCAGGTCTGATCATCCTCAGACAGGCCGTCCTGGTGGCGTTGTCCAGCCCCAGCTGGAGCTCGTAGCCGAGAATTTTCACCAATCCACTCTGGTACGGGCGGATGTTTTTGTCTCGGATCCGGTGCGACTCTACAGGCTTTCCGCCATCCCTGAGACAAACCCGAGCCAGATCTTCCCGCCGCATCCTGAGAAGAGCTACTTCCTGCTCCATCTGGGCGTGACCGAACCTATTGATTTCCCCCCAGAAGGTCCGGTTGAAGGATTTATATAAGTGCCAGTCCAGGGCGTTCCATTGCCGCAGCTTCTCCCGCTGTTCCTCCGTAACATTGGTCAGCGTCTTGGCTTGGGAACGTACCACTCTACCACCAACGCCGGCCGCCGCCGCCGCTTTGCCCACCCAGCTCCCGCTCACCCCCCCGATGACACTGGGCTTCTGCTGCCGAGCATTGAGGCTGAATGAGACGACAGCGTCCAGGGGCCAGCAGAGGGCGTGTCTCAGCAGGATCATGGACTGGTCAAAGTACTCAGACACCAGAATCAGCTTGAAGGTGCGGCGGATCATGGCCTCGGCGCGCTGAGCCAGTGCCACAGAGAAATTAGCATTGTGGTCCATGCCAAAGTCAAACCACAACAGGTTCCGGGCGTAGTGGTTGTTGCGGAGGCGGGGGTCGTAGTATTTCTTAGGGTTGTCAGCAAAGTCGCCCAAGCTTTTGGCTTTCCGAAAGGCAGGCGCGACCTCTTTATAATAGGCAAAGGAGGACTCAGCCAGAGCGACTGGGTCCCTGATGATAGAGAAATAGAACGTGTCTGCAGGCATCACCTTCTCCGTCTAAGAAACAGAAAAGGAGAACTTGAGTTACTTGGAGTGTTCTTAATGTGATGCAATTCAACTACAACAGTTGTATAATTTATTTGGTTCTAATGAGATTTGTTTTTTCTGGAAAATGATCACCAGTAACCACTGTTACTTCTACCAAGGAGATAATGTTTTCTGTCAGCAGTATTACGGAAAACAAGCCCGATTTTCACGACACTTGGTGGAAGGGTGTGGCATGGGCCAAAGAAGAACCCATTACATTTCGGAGCAGCTTCAAATCATGGGGCGGATACACAAATTATTTTTCACCTTTGGCTCGGTTTTGCTGTTTGTTTGTCAGCAGGATTACAGATGAAATAACAGGCCAGATTAACATGAAATTATACTTTGGTGCGGAATCCGAATGACGGGGCAGATACAGAAATAATTTTTCACTTTTGTTAACATTCCGAGATAGGGCATGTGTTGCATTCAAGTGGTGTCGGACATTATGGAAAAATGAGTTCCCGACTGGGAAAATTCAGGTAATGCTTCCTCATGCTTCCTTTCACACCTCCTCCCAACATTTTTGCGGACTTTGATTAGAAAGTTATTTGAGGTACGTCAAAGACAAATGTAATCCCGGACAAAATGTATTTCCCACAAAACGTAATTGAGAATGCAGTTTAGTTGTAGGGGAATGTAATTTTAAGGAGACAGGGCTGCTTTATATTACAATGTATAGGGCTGGGTACGGAATTCAATACTTTTTAGGCAATGAATTGCCTCTGCAGTATCAGGTATCGAAAAATGCCTGCAGCATGCTTCTACCAAGATACATTTTGAACGATACCCAGCCCTAACAATGTATCCTCATCACTACAGAACATCCCATCATCAACATCCGCGAAGTCACGCCACTTTCCCCCTCTCCTCTATTGAATAACTCACCTCAGCCTTATTAAATCTCATGTGATTGCCCATGATGTGGAATTCCACGGCTCTGGGACCTCTGTAACCTTTGACCCTGTGAGCGTTGAATGGTAGTGGGTAGCCCAGCTGGTAGCCCAGTGGCAGGGCAAAGCGCAAGTCACGCTCTTCCCCGAAGCGGTAGAGCATGTTGAGCACGGTGCTGCTGGCCGTCTTATGGGTCTTGAGGAACATGATGTGGGTGTGGGGCTGACAGGAGCCCAGAGAGGGCCCCTGGGCATCGGGGGAGGAGAAGATGGAGCGGCCGGCTGATTGGACACTGCTGAACGACAGGGAAGAGGTAGGGAGCATATTAACTTTAGATCAGATTTCAAATATGTGTAGAAAATCCTACAAATGCAGCAAATGATCAAATGACTCCATGTAATGTTAAAGGTGTCGCTTGTAGTGATGAGCCTACAGAGAATTATCAACATCTCTGTAGTTCCCCTCAGCTCTACAGGGCATTTAGGTCCTTTTTGCTTCGGTTTTCTGGTAAAATCTCATTAACTAGGTTTCCAGCAGCAGCAGGCAGCTGTTTTTAGTGGAAAAAAGCTCTGATAAACCCACTGTATACTACCTGCCCAGCACCTAACAGCAGACAGACACAGTTAGAAACTAGTTGGTGAACATAGGGGAGCATTTAGCAACTAAAGAGACACATATTTTTCTCAGAAGTTGGTGGAGACCAAAACCAGAGCTAAAACGAGAGTGAATATTGGACTAACTTACATCAGATGGACAAAAACATGACTCTAAATAAAAGGTTATGTTGCTCTGCGTCTGCTGGATATGTATTGTACATAGGCAACTGTTTGCTAACATGTTCAACATGACTTAATAAGGTGATATGTCAATGTTGTTTGCTTTGCAGCCCCCAAGTGGCCAAACAATCAATTAATGCAGCTTTGATTTGAACTACTTTTTTAAAAAAATGTTCAAATATTTCTGCATTTTTTGCACTGACATTTTAAACTAATGATTAAAACAATCTGATTGTAGAAGTAAATGCTAACCAACAACTCAAGACAACAATTTTTGTTCATCAACTTTGTCATTATTAACTCAAAGACACTTAGACTGCTGAGCTGTGTCGTCATTCTTGTGAGCTACAAAAAGCTTTTTGGGATGTATGAGTAGAAGGTTGCAGGTAGGTGCATAGTAGAGCCTGGCCGGTAAGTGCATTGGAATTGGAAATTGATTTATTTGAAACAGGGACAATGCACAAATAAACATTAAACTTGTTAAAACAAGAGAATATGTCTTGGGCCAGGTTATAGCAACAATTGCTAATTTCAACCTGTAGTCCCTGGGCAGGTATGACAAATTAAAAAACAATTAACAATTTTAAATATAAATTTCACAGGATTATAAATGACATGGTGTCCATAGTAATTAAAAACAGGCCGTTAAGCAAAAAACAGGGGTGCCATCAACCCCCCTCCCAGCACACCCACTCAAACAATTCAGCAGCAGCTTAGGAGTACATGCAACTCTAGATATTTATTCATACAAGGATACACACACACAGACAGACACACACACACACACACACACTCATACTCTCTCACACACACACACACACACACTCATACTCTCTCACACACACACACACACACACACACACACACACATAAATACAGTATCTTATAGGTGTGTGCAAACTTGTTTACTCAACAACCAACTCTTTGTTAGGCATGAGAAGGTGTGAGAATTTTTACATAAAATATGTTCCATAGTGCATGACTCAGTTCTAAAATGGCATGTTCTTTAACTTTTTAATAGTTAAATCTAAGGGATCCTTATTTTAAGTATCAGTATTGGCGTCACACTCAAAAATCCAGCAGGCTTTAATGCGTAGGTCAGTTAGAAGGCAGCATACTTTTAAAAGCCAGTTGTTATGCTCTGACCACACCACAGAAATGATCTCAACAGGCAGAGGGACTGCAACCTGAACCTCCCTCAGGGCCCTTGGACCCAGATGTTTAGAGGTTAGAGTGAAGGAGTTAAATAGTTAGCTTTGAAGAGGGCCTCTGCTCCACAGGACAAAAGAGGTTGAAGTCAAGTCAAAGACTACTTGAGGGTTAATAATTGTCTTCAGTATTATGGTCTTCTTGTGTGCAGTAAGTCAGTATTATTATCAAAATCATTTACTATATCTGTTCAAACTGTCCTTTGAGAAAAAAAAATGACCGTTAAAATAAACTCCCAAACCCCTTAAAAGTATCAGTACATGTTATCTTACTGTAAAGCGTGAACAACATACTGAATATATGATAGATATAGATATATTTACTTAGAACATCTTGTTATTTATTTAGAACATTTCTCACACCACACAAGATAAAACCCCACCCTCCCCCCTCCCAAACCCGTCCCTAAAAACTATCAAATCAAATCATTCAAAATTTCTTTCACTGCTCTGAAACTTTTATTCTTGTATCTTATTCTGTTTTTATTTATTTTCTTGTGCTATAGAATGTGCTAGAGAAAAGAAGTTGCCTGTCCTTACAATCTCCAGCCTGTCAGTCAGTCAAAAGGGCATGGAGAACACTGCTTGTCTGTCTAAGAGGAAGTGTAACCGCACCGCGACCACTTTCAGGTCACCATTATACTGTATTGCAGCGAACGCCGTCTGCGTGGAGTTTTGAAAATTGTATTAAAAATGTTTAACTTAAAATTTTAACCACACTTGCAACTGCTTTATCATTGCCGTGACCGGGTGTGTATGTTTACTATAGGGGTGCACAATATATCGACTCAATATCTTTATCGCGATATCACGTTGCACGATATTATACCGAAAGTCTCGCGATAATTACGCGATATTTTGTTTGCGTTGCATCCCGCCCGACATGTACCCAAAGAGTATAGAAACAAGAGGAGAAACTCAATAGAACGTTGTGTTACATTCAGTCCAAGATGGCGGAGCTGCAGTTCCATTGAGTTTCTCCTCTTGTTACGTCTATACTCTTTGATGTACCTCTCGAAAAATACACATCACTTGGTAGCGTTGGATTTCCCCCGACTCATTTCCTGGTTCTCCTTCTCCATAAACAACATGAAATCAAGGAGAGGGTTAACTTCTCCTGCTCCAGATTTCCCACCGTGGTCAGAAAGAACAGGGGAGACACTTTGTTTCTCTCACTATGACTCTAGAGTCACTACTCGCTCCGAAGAAAATCGCCGTCACTCTCTCACTTCTACCTCGCTCTACCACACACACCCACATGCTCGATGCACACACCAGAGCACGTATAAACATCAGCTGCGTGGTGCCTCCGCAGAACCATAAAACGAAGCGAAAGAAAAGAAAGGACCTAAAGAGAGCGAAGAGTGGAGCAAAAAGAACACAAAAGTAAGAAAATGAGTGTTGCTACGAAATAACAGAGATTGAAAGGAAACCTGCCTAGCCTACCCCCGGTTGCTTGGCAACAGTAAACAGAAATTCTCCGGTGCTACCTTAAACCACGTCTTAAAAGTTACTTCAGAGGTATTGTTAAGTCACAAGAACGATGTTTTTGGATTTAAAAGTATTTATTTCTCGATAAAAGTAACACAATATATGAGATTAAATGCCAAACATATCAGATATATACATAAATACGATGTCCTGAAGCGTTTTCTGAACTGATGATGTAGGCTAAACACAAACCACATTTCATGCAACAACAGTGAAGTTTTCATGTAGTTACTATAATTGGGCCTGTGCTAGTGAGGACTAGATTAGGACTGGATTTAAAGATGATTCTGGTTTCCAACTTCGTCACACACACACACACACACACACACACACACACACACACAATCTCAACCGGGTAGTCATCGTCCGAACTGCGACCTCTCCTTTTTTCTTTCTCTCACTTTTTTCTCCGGGTGGTGCGCGCGGTGTGAGGTGCGTGTCCGCGCTATTCTCTGACATGTACTCACAACAATCACTCCTGATTGACGGCCTTTTGTACAGCCTGTGTACTTTTTCGTTCATTTGATTTCCGATTTTGAAACGATATCCAAATTTGAAAAATGGGTCATTTTAAACCTTGTTAATATTGATGATAATGTGTTCAAACGGAAAACGTGTGTGAAATAGCAGATGGAAATTATAAAAAAGCAATCTATTCTATAATCTAGATCAGGAGTTTGCCGTAGCAGCAGCAACTGGAAACTTCTTAAAATTTTTGTCTGCTATTTCACCACTAAATTCACTATTGAGACTTTTTTATGCGAGCAATTAACTGTGTAGAGTTTGAATATGGGCAGTTTTACAAACATTGATGGCCAACTGCACATTTTCTCCATTGTTGTCAGAAGCTTCAGTCTGACGAGACAGCCAGCTGGTGGCGGCCGGGATCGCCTCTCTGCCGGCCGGCCAGTGATGCTCACAGACACCACTGTCAGCTGGAAGTCTCTCAATAGAATCATGGACAAGTTTATTTACTGAAATATGGCTTGTTTTACGTTTGAACACATTGTCATCAATATTAACAATGTTTAAAATGACCCATTTTTCAAATTTGGATATCAATCTATCTGTCAGTGCTATCTGTCAGCATCACTGACAGATAGCGCGACCTCAATAACTTCATAAGCCACAAACCATGGCAACAACAAGCGTGTCCCAAGCCGTGTGCATCACATTTTAGTGTCCCATGGAAACAGTTTCTGTTGTTGTGTGAGCTTCTTGCAGCGTGCCTGTATGAATAAATATTTCCTCCATACAGAGTAAGGGCCAAACCATGACGAAATCTGTGGAAAAGTGTTGCTTCATTCACAGTGAAGGCAAAGTTTGGCTTTAAAAAGTCAGACTTCAATAATCTTCAGACTACGCAGGCCAATACATATTTGTCTGTTGATCAAATCATTAATTGACTAATCAAAAAAAAGCATTAACAGATAAATTGACAATGAAAAATATGATTAGTTGCTAGGGCTGAACGATTAATCGTTTTCAAATCGAAATTGCGATTTGAAAGCATGCGATTAGCTAATCGTGAATCGAATGTGAATATTTAGTTGAATGTTTGGTGTAACATTTGATCCATTTATCTACTTTCCATTATTATATTTACTGTTTTTTCATAAGATACATGCTGGAATAATGTTACATGTCACAGATTGTTTACAGAAATGTCCTATCTTCAGTGGATCTTTCATTTATTTTTCATGACTTTATTTAACATGATCATAGAAGGTGCAATATGTCGCAGAAAGAAATCGCAAATCAAATCATAATCGTAATATCTGGCATGATTAGATTTTTTCCCCCCAACTTGTTCAGCCCTATTAGTTGTACTAAAAAAACAAAATTTGTTTTATATCAGAAAATATGGGACGTAGAAATAAGCACTGAAAATGTGTAGAAGAAAAATTTAACAATTTAAAACGCTGGAAAAAGCAAAAACAAGGTTTTTTTTCAAGGTTGACGGGAAGACAACACAAGGGTTAAATAGTAGTATATTATGGTTAGGAAGAGACACACTTAACTAATATCATGTACATAATCCAACTGTAAAGCCAATATATTGCTCAAGCCAAGTCTTTGAACACAACGATTCTTTGTTTGGTAAATAAGTGTTGTGTACATTCAGCTGCCGTATGTTTCTCCTCAGTTCCTCAGTGTGGTTCTTGTGGTTGCCACTGTCACATGGTGAGCAGACAGCTGAACAAGCTGAAAAACAGTCATCTCATGCTGCTGTGGTAATCAGCTGTGCACGTACACAGGAGCAGCAGTCATATTTAAAAGGCGTGATAGCAACAGTTTGTGCCTCAATTTCATGATAAAATTAAGTCTAGAAGCACACACTCCTTTCAATGATAAGAACTCACTGAAAGCAACTGAATCATGATCATACACTGTAAAAAAGAATGACCCTACCTCTCACTTAATTTATCAGTAAACATTATTTTAAAATAAGATAAGATAAAACATGGGATGTTTTAGGGGCGTGACGACACGCCGACCTGTCAAGCTGGACAGAGGCTTAGCAATGCTAACCATGGCACTGTGTGCATTTAAATAGCCATGAACTTTTTTTGAGGTGTTGTCCGTGTTTTCGTCTTAAACTTTCGGTAGCACCTCGGGGCGGCCTCTAGCTCACCCAGTAAGAGCGCGCTCCCCATGTAGTAAGAGTCCTTTGCAGCGGCGCGGGTTCGAATCCGACCTGCTGCCCTTTGCTGCATGTCATCCCCCGTCTCTCTCCCCCTTCCCTGTCTATCCACTGTCACTATCTAATAAAGGGAAAAAAGCCCCAAAAAATAATCTTAAAAAAAAAAAAAAAAAAAAAAACTTTCGGTAGCACCTTGTAGAGTCCGACCGATGAAGGATTTTTAAGGCCGATACAAATATTTGGTGATTTAAAAATCCGATATATCGGCCGATATATATTAAAAAAAAATAATCCAGAAATGTGTTACAAAACATAAACAGATTTCCCTAACATTAGTTATTTGTAGTTATTTATGAGTCCACACTAAAATAATATAATGCAGTTTAAAAATAAACTTGTTTTTGTTTGTTTTGTTTTATTGTCACGACAGAACAGAGGAACATCAAAATGTATTAAAGTTCTCATAAATAAAATTTATAAAAATACAAACTTAAGATATGAAACTCAAAGTCCTTTGAACAAAAACAATAACGACAACAAAAAAATCAAAGAGTGTTGCCAACAGGGACGTTGTAGAGTACCCTCTGGCGAACAAACTACGCAACGCCAACACTCATAACACGGTTGAAGGGGGTTTCGTCCGTTTTTATTTTATTTTTTAAATATTCATTTATCAGCTATTATAAATGCCGATACCAATAGTTTGGAAAATGCCTAATATCGGCCCGGCTCTAGCACCTTGTCAACCAAGCAAGCAAGCTAGCGCTAGTCTATATCCACGACGTTTTCTTTGTGTTGGTGTTCTAACCTCTGGTGGATTTCTGAGGACTATGGTTAACTGCTCCTCAGATCTCTGCAGGGTAAATCCAGACAGCTAGCTAGACTATCTGTCCAATCTGAGTTTTCTGTTGCACGACTAAAACTACTCTTGAACGTACACATGTTCCACCAAAACAAGTTCCTTCCCGAGGCTATTTTGCAGAGACACTGTCACTGCGTCCGGTGCTTAGCTCCGCCCAAGACGATTGTGATTGGTTTAAAGAAATGCCAATAAACCAGAACACGTTTTTCTCCCATCCCAGAATGCTGTGTGGACTAGCCAGACCTTCCTAGCGCTAGCGTAAGCTGGCAGCTTTAGGGAAAAACTAGAAAATGCATTTCCTGCAGAAAATGCGTGGGAATGCTGAATAGCTGAATTGCTAAAGCTAAACTGGATGAATAGCTTAAATCAGTAAGAAGAAGTTGAAGTAGTGAGAATAGTTGAAAAAGTATGAATGGTTTCAATTAACATGAATTTCATTAAAAAGTTGAATAACACCACAAATATATAAAATAATTTATTTTCTAACTGAAATTATGATTGAGTCTGGAAGACTTACAAATGCTATGAAAAACAGATGAAAATGTGGAAATATGAAATAAATTGTTTGAAAAATCTCAAATAGATTGCACTGCTGAAAAACTTTTCAACTTGTCAGTTGGAAGATGAACTGCATTACCTTATTAAGCTGAGAGAGAGAGAGAGAGAGAGAGAGAGAGAGAGAGAGAGAGAGAGAGAGAGAGAGAGGGGAATAGACAAAGAGAGAGAGAGAGGAATAGACAAAGAGAGAGAGAGAGGAATAGACAAAGAGAGAGAGAGAGGAATAGACAGACAGAGAGAGAAAGAGAGAGGAATAGACAGAGAGAGAGAGAGAGAGAGAGAGAGAGAGAGAGAGAGAGAGAGAGAGAGAGAGAATGACAGACAGGGAGAGAGAGAATAGAGACAGGAGAGAGAGGATAGACAGACAGAGAGAGAGAGAGGAAAATACAGAGAGAGAGAGAGAGAGAGAGAGAGAGAGCGCGAGAGATAGAGAGGAATAGACAGACAGGGAGAGAGAGAGGAATAGACAGACAGAGAGAGAAAGAGAGAGGAAAATACAGAGAGAGAGAGAGAGAGAGAGAGAGAGAGAGAGAGAGAGAGAGAGAGAGAGAGAGCGAGAGATAGAGAGGAATAGACAGACAGGGAGAGAGAGAGGAATAGACAGACAGAGGAAAGAATAGACAGAGAGAGAGAGAGAGAGAGAGGAATAGACAGAGAGAGACAGAGATAGACAGAGAGAAACAAACAGACGGACAGAGAGAAACAAACAGACGGACAGAGACAGACAGAAGTGGAACGCAAAAGATATAGACTAATGTTCGTATTACTGCCTGTAGTATTCAACATAGATATAGAACAATAGATATGACATGACGTCATAACAAATGGCATAACTGGCATAATGGAAAAGTTGGTGAGCTAGCTAGCTAGTTACTTTACCTAGCAACTGTTAACGGACCGGCTGAGATGTCAGTTATTGGTGATTGCTAGCTAGCTCTTAACAGCATTTATGAACAGCAAACATTGTTTTAATTGATTGATTTTTTTTTAGTTGATTGATTTTTGACCTCAAATAAGACATTTAGTAACGTTAACGTTATAACAGTTTTTTTGAACACGTCGTTAATATTACCCCTACATTGACTGCTGCGGCTGATTTCACTCAATCTGTGTTAAGTTTTCAATTAAATTAAAGTTAACGACAAGTACTCTTCTTTACTCCTAAATCTCATTTTATAATATCTCAAGACAAATCCAGCAAGCGTAAAGTTAAAAAATAGAGTAAAGTTACGTTACACAAATCAACATTAGCCACATCCAGCAACACAGAGCCCTAACTGACCAGCCGCACTTAACGTTACATTTTCACCAGCTAACGTTAGCTCCCCAAACATTAGCCATGTTGAATCCTGCTGTCACTCATCATATATTAACATCTAGTGTTGTCAGCTTACCTCATGCCTTTACACGATTTTCCTTTCAGTAAAGCAAATTAAAAGTTAATAATCCATGTCTTGATGAGGTAAAGTAACTTCAATCCAGAAAGGATTCCTACTTCAGCAGCAAAGTCTCCGCATTACTATCGTAAATGTAATTTCCATAACATAACGTTAGCGCAATGAAAATTGCGACAAGTCCATCAGCTCTGGTGAAGTCATTATAGTCTTTATCAACAAAAACTCATTGAAGCTAGCAAGGCTCTTCAACTACTCCACTCATCGTCAAAACTAACTCCATGCCGGCCGGTTGACAGGATGAAAACAAACGCTAAACAGGAAGTAGCGGGGTTGATGGGAAATGTGGTCTTATAGTTGAGATAAAATCTACACACATAAATAAATGTATTAATAAATTACAGTTGGATGTTTCTCTCGTGTCTTATCGTAACTACCGCTCTATAGACCATAATACTGAATCTGTTTAGGATTTCTACGTTAAAAAATATTGTTTAATGTATATTAGCCATTCAGAATACCAAAGAAAGTTTTTACATATTAAGTTCAGGCAAAATTGAAAAAATAAAATTATTACCTGCAGTATAAATGCAAAATTATGAGATTATCTTTATAATCGAACGAATTACTTGTTCTCTTGGAGCTATATCAATCAAAATTCCACCCAAATCTCTATTTTTTGTTTCTTTCTAGAAAGGCACAGTTGTCTTACAGTCATTACTCTTAAAACCACTATTGATGTATTGGTAGAAAAATATAAGGATTATAAAGACAACATGAGCCTCTTTCCCCATTGATTCCAATTGAAGCAATTCTAAAACTTAACCCTGGTAAGATGGCCGCCAAGTGGTTCCATCCTGGAATGGCAAGTATGAATTACACGTCATATCTATTGTTCTATATCTATGGTATTCAAGTTGACTGTCAGTGAAAGTGTTGTCATGGTAACGTACGACCAGTGAAAACACCCTTTGAAGTCTGTGATGAGATCTCTTTGATCTTTAATCAGGTTAACGACCGTGTCACCTGCTGAAACTGTCAGCTGTGCCCCACTGGAGCTATTCAAAGACACAGAGCAAGCTCTCAAATACAGCCTCAGACTGCTAAAACGATAAGGGGTATCGGTGAAATGATGTAATCGTGACCACCACAAGGCCTTTGTGAACGTATTCATGTAAAATTTATGTTGATAAACTTAAAAATGTGGGCATATCAGCGATTTAAAAAAGTGGTTTGCTCTGCGTTTCGCTGGGAAATGTGCTGAACAGCATTCCCACTAATAAGAAAGAACAGAATAACAATAGTTAATAGTAATTACAGATGCTCTGTGTACTGCAGTTCATGCAGATGAATGGCACCAGTTTGTGTTTACCCGCAGGTAAACTCCGCTGAATGACTTGCTTCAGAAGGGTTGGAAATTGGCAACTTTCTCTCTTTAGCGTTTAGCCTAGCGCAGTGCCATTGCAACCATAGAAGGCACAGTCTATGATCATGATGTGATGTCCCCGGCTGGGTCAATCTGCTGTCTGTGTCCACAGAATATTAATTTAAAGTGCTGGTGTGTCCATGTTGTAAGGCTAACAAATGCAATGCAAAAGATACAGTATAACTGAAACGGCAGCTAAAGCTAAAATAAAAAAATAAAAATATGAGTACATGATATAAGATACCTCTTGTTGAAGATGACCCCCAACAGCTGCCCAGCAAACCCAATGGCAACGAAGAGCAGCAGCGCCTTCCACATCCAGACTGGACCCAACCGACCACAAACCAGCCACCGCAACATCCTGGGAGGAGGAGGGGGGAGAGGGGAGGATGGATGGATGGATGGGGGGAGGATGGTTGGAGATTCAGGGAGCAAAGACGATGACAGAGAGGAGATGCAAAGATAGAAGGAAAGAAAATGATGGGTCAAATGAGAGAAGCAATGGAGTGGAATAAGAGATTGAGGGTGGGGGACAAAGGGATGGATGGGTGAGGAAGGAGAGATGATGTTACAGTATGAGGGGGGAGGAGTGGGACCAAGGGTGATGATGTCATATAAAAAGAGGGGATGAAGAGATGGGCAGAGAGCGTGGGAGAGAGAGAAGGGTGGAGGAGGTAGGGGAGGGGTGGAGAGGCAAAAAGGAGGGATAGAGGGAGGGAGAGATTCGGATGAGTCATAAAGTAAACATGACTAAGGCATCATCACCATCATCATCATCATCATCATCATCATCATCATCATCACAGGGAGGAAAACAGCCTGAAGCGTCCAGAGACTACAGGACCTGCTGCAATCTCTAGATCCTAAAGATATTGTTCATCATATTGAGTCTCATCAATATGTCTGCTTATAGTTGTGATGATTTGTTCCTTGTCATATATTTATATATATATATATATATATATATATATATATAAGAGATAAAACAAACTTTTACCATGTCATTCTAAATAAGTGCTATTCCTTTGATACCTCCGAATTTGAGCTACTTCAGTGCACCGCAGCATAGTGGCAAAGGGAGAAAATAACTGTCCAATCAGAGCTGAGCATCTAAATGACGTGCTCACGCAAACATGCCTGCTGGCGTCAGGCTGGAGAGAGACAGGAAAAGAGCCTGCCTGTGTGAGAACGGGGGGGGGGGGCGGGTTAGGTCATTATGGCAACAGGACTTTATGGTAATATTGAATTTGAACATTATTGATCCATCTGTCCTTTTTGGTCTGCAGTTTGCAGCAGCACATGAAACCACGGCTGTGATGTCAAAGCCCAGAGACGGGGAGAGAGTTTGCACAAGGGTATTTATTTATCTTTTCATTCCTGCTACTGTACCACTGAACAACTGCATTTCTGCGCTCAGTGGTGCAGAACTGGACTTGCGAGTGGGAGATCACAATTGCACATTTGCATACCACCATGTAAATTTACACTCCAAGCAAATGCGGTCGTTACAAGTGCTCTGTTCTTTATTGCTGCTGCCCTGTTACACAATAAGAACAGTTAGACACACACACACACATGGATGTAGCTGAAATGACAAAACGCATCTCATTCAACCACCTTTTTCATTGTTCAATAGACAACCACACCAACCTATTACTACTAATAAAACATATTTGTCAATTAAGCTTATTTATGACAGTTTGAAGCTTCACATTCTGTTAATAGCGGTGCGATGGATCACAAAACTCACGGTTCGGATTACGGACCGCCCCGGAAATGCCTGTTCCTTGGGAGTGTTTAAAATCCAAACCACGATCTTTTCCCTAAACCTAACTAGTCGTTTTGGTGCTGAAACTTTACTGTCGTCGCCGCATAACGCTAATTTTTTGTCGCCTAAACTTAACCATAATGTCGTTAGTGTAGTGTTGATCCGTACTGACCATGGATCAACCATGGTACATAACACCACTATCTGTGCTACTATCTACCACTATCTTCTGAACCTGAACTAAAGGTCCCGGGTTATCTCTGAAAAGGAAGTCAGCGTTTTCCCTACTGTTATAAGGCGTAGGCGCAGCACCCAGGCACCACCTAAGCTGAATGGATTTGTAATCAATGTGAGCATCAAAACTAACTAAAGGACTTTTCTCAGATGATCGTAGTCGGTCCCCAGTGGGCTTCTTCAGCAAGTTTCGTCTTTAAGCTTTTTGAGTGTTACTTATTCATCATCTGCTCTAGATTTTCCAACGTTTTAGACCCAGATATATAAAATGATAACGGTCCAAAATGATGTGAAATTGCATTTTTCTTTTCTGTCACCTAAGAACATCTTTAGAGTCTGTTACATACATGTAGACAGACTCTAAAAATGTCCTTTTTTCATACTTTATGCTAAATAATTAATTGAAAAAAGGTTAGTTATGTTGAAAAAAATCATTAAATGAAAACTAAATTGATAACAGTGAGTAACGATAATGAATCATTAGTTGTAGTCTCAAATTGTTATAGTCATTTTTGACATCTATTGCTTAACCCTTGTGTTGTCTTCCCTTCAACCTTGAAAAAAAGAAAACTTTTTTTTCTGACATTTGTGATGCCTTTTTTTCACAATTTGTTTTTGCTTTTTCTAACGTTTTAAATTTTACATTTTTTCCTCTACACATTTTCAGCGCTTATTTCTACGTCCCATATTTTCTGATATAAAACAAAAATTTAAAACAGGCCAATGTGACCCGAAGTCAACACAAGGGTTTAAACAACTAGGTGATTCATCGATTGATCGACAAAACAACAGACATGTTTTAGTCTTAATTTTACAACAAATTAGTCCCCATGAAAAGTGCTGTTTATTGCTGTCCTGATTAGATTGACTATGTAGATGTGATATTGTGTAATTACACATGTAAATGGTGCTGTTAGTGAGCAAAATAGGACAGAAGTCTTGTTTCTGTAAGAAACACAAGGTGGCGTGTCATGGAGATGTCTCAGAACTACGTAGGTCTCTTTATTCAAATGGAAAAACATTTTGCATGCGACGTTTCAATTTGCAATTTTGTCAGGCTATGACATTACTGACAGAAACATATCCATTTAAATAAAGAGAACAAATGTGTGCGGCGAGCATGTAAATGCAATGCAATCGACTGGGGGGGGAGGGGGTCTGGCTAGTCCACACAGCATTCCGGGATGGGAGAAAAACATGCTCTGGTTTATTGGCATTTCTTTAAACCAATCACAATCGTCTTGGGCGGGGCTTAGCGCCGAGCGGAGCCACGGTGCCTCTGCAAAATAGCCTCGGCCCCTGTCTCTCCCCTCCCCTCCATGAAGTACAGCTGAGCTGACGGTGCGTACTGCACAGCGAACTCAGAACAACGAACAGCGAAGTATGTGACAAATTCTAAAAAGTTACAGACTATTGGTTTCTTAATAGGCATACATAAATCACACTCATACTAGGCTAAATATAGGCTACCATCTGGGCTTGCACGGCGGCAGGAAAAAGAAGCAGAGTTAGACACCGTGTCTGATGAATTCGGTACACCAAACGTAGATTTGCGCTCTGGAGTTCGGTTGATAAACTCTGCCATGAGACCCTGAATATCAGATCATCCAAAATGTCTTTGTGGACGTGAAAGTCTACTCTGAGTGATAGTGCTACGGAGCCAGGTTTTCAGGCGGCGAAGAGCTGAGAAAGACCTTTCAGAGCCAGCAGCAGACACTGGTACAAACATGACAATATTAAATGCAATTATTGCAATGCAATAATTTTAAATGAATAGAGGATTGCATTGCCACTTTGCATGAATAGTTGTTAGCTGCAAAACACATATTGAAATTGACTGACAATTGATTGTTTGCAATTTTAATAGAGACGCCAAATAACTTCTATACAGAACAGAAACCAACGGGACAGTTTTCACTGGGGCCTGGTGGTACTCAGTCAAAGTGCTGCTCACAGTAACCACATAATATAAAATATATGTTATAAACATATGGAACGCAGAGGTAAACAGTCCCAGCAGAAGATGGGTGATACAGAGCGGAGGAATCAGTGGTGGCCACCACCCCACTGTCTCCACCACAACACAAAGAAGCCTTTAGTATAGCCTACATCACAGACCCCCCCCCTCCCCTCCAATGGATGGACTGAAAAAAAATGTCAAGAGAAAGGCCTTTGAAGCAGCCCCTCCAGCCCTCCACCCACACCTTTTTCCTCTTTCCCTGCAGGAGCACCGCGCAGCGCCGCAGCCGCCTTTTATTCCCCACAATCACTGGCTGCATCCCCCAGTCGCTGTGCTTCACCGACTCCTTCACTGGCCGGTTCTCCCACTCCACCCGGCTCCTGCTAAGCTATAGCTAACGTTACCTGGCTCTCCGTCTGAAAAGCATAGCTGAGTCCCCGGGCCGGTATCGGTGACGGTGTTATTGTGCAGCTGCAGAGAGCTCGGGGCATCTCGAAGGCTTCAGCTGCAGCCGGTCCGTTCGCCGCCGGTACAGATCAGGCCATGGAGCCGGAGCCGGAGCCGGAGCCGCAGCGGCCCGACACGGAGCCCGGGTCGGTCTGTAGGATGCTGAACGCTGCTTTAGTCCTCACCGAGGCTCTAACCGAATTCCCTCTGTCTGGGGCACAGACCGCTCTAACATTATTCTACCGACTGCCGACACACACACTGGGACAGAGCGCAGAAAGGGAGTCTGTGTGTGCGTGCGTGTAGTACTTCCGATTACAAAATAAAAGCGTTTTAACGTACATGCAGCACAACACAACAATCCACAAGAACCTAGGGCTGCTTGGTTCACAATCCCGATTATTTTGGTCAATATTGAAATCACGATTATTTAACACCATTACCCATTGACTTTTGAAAAGGCTGTGCAATAACTGAATTTAGAAAAAACTGTGAAAAAGTTAAACAAAGCAACAGTGAAAACACCTTGAACTGTGAAATTTCCCATCATACTTTTCCTGTATTCTTTTTTTTTTTTTTAAATTCAGAACACAAGACAAAATTTCAGAACTGACCAACATGCCGGCTCGTTTAGAAACTTCTTGTATAACGAAAATAGTTAGACATTTAATGCGAGAAATAGGCTCTGCGGTGGCTGAATCTGTCTTCATTTCAGATCAACAACAGTCAGTTTAAAAAGATTTTCGGGAGTTTTTTAAGGGGCCACGAGTCGAACTGGACGCCCCTGATTTGCATAGAGTAGCCTGGATTCAACTTTATGCAAATGAGGAGCAGGCAACTCTACGCCCCGTCTCTCGAAAGTCGTCGCGGCGCTGCCAGAATGCATTGCCCGGCCGCTTACATAGACAACGAGTAGAAAACATAGAAATGACTGTTGCCAGTGGACACGTACCACGACGGGAGGGGTCAAGAGGCTGTATATACATATACAGTGGGCCATGCTTTTGAAATACTGAGGCCATGAGTCCAATTTCGCAGCAATCCACCTATTTTTTCATTTAAATGTTGAATTATATTTTCAGCAACTTGTATCACAGGTACCTAGATGTTTGTTGTTTTTAAAAAGAAAAAAAGCCTCCACACCTGTATTTCATTCTGGTGGAGAATGCTAAATCCCTACCAACACTGAACTGGAGGAATAGAATTCAATGACAAATTCATGCTTTTATTTTGAAGACAACATACTCGTATTTCCGGCGTGGTTTGTTTCACTTCTTTCACCTTCACAAAACAGGGTTGGTGAATCTGACGTCACCCTGTAATGCTGACAGGCATCCAGAGAAAAATGTTTTCCACATATGAAAACTCTGAGAAGCATAACTTCAGATGTTAGCATGTCTGTGTATTACGCGTAGTGTTTGAGAAATGTTTTGAACATGCAGTGTGATGTGTACAGCTTCTCTTCTCTCATCTTTGCACTCTTCCCTCTTTGTGTTGCAACTGCTGCACGTCAATTTCTTATTTTAAGTGTTGTGTGTTGTGTGAATAGATTGATGCAAAACATGAATCAATATAATAATCGCACACACTAACAACTGAGTAAAAGGGCCCCACCTCTTGTTGCATCCATAACAATCAAATCATGCCATATATAATAATATATCAGTCACAGGGGACATTTTACTGCCGAACAAATACTTTAACATTTAATACTTTAAGGATATTTTGCTGGTAGTACCTATATTCAAGTAGGATAGGAGCACTTTTGTGTTAGTACTTTTACTGAAGTAAAGGACCTGAGTACTTCTTCCGCCGCTGGCTACTTTCCAAAAGCAGGGGTGGATTGTAACTAAGTACATTTACTCAAGTACTGTATTTACCTACAAATGTTGAGGTACTTGTACTTCACTTGAGTCTTTTCTTTTCATGCCACTTTCTACTTCTACTCCGCTACATTTCAGAGAGAAATAGTTCTTTTTACTCCACTACATTCATCTGACAGCTTTAGTTACTAGTTACTTTACACGTTAAGATGTTTGAACACAAAACACACGTTGTTTATACAATGTTTTATTCTAAATTAAACTTCCCAACAATATAACGGCCTACAAGTCCAGCTGAGATGATTAGCTGACTAAACACTTGATTTGATTGACAGGACTGTTTGGATCATTTCCCGTTTCTAAAATGAAGAGGATTTTTCTGCATTGAGTACTTTTCCTTTTAATACTTTAACCCTTCTGTTGTCCTCGGGTCAAATTTGACCCGTTTTCAAGAAAATTCTTCATAAAATAGTTTTGCTCTTTTTTTAGTTTGCTCTGTTGTTTGTAAGACCTGGGGATGTCCTGGCTAATATTTGACATATACCAGTCTAATCCAAAACAACTAATCGTTTCTCCTCATTTATCATTTCATGTAAATTAGGTTTTATTGACCATGAATGCAAAAAATAAGTGTAATGACACCGTGAAATGAGTTGGGGTGAACTTGGCTTAGAAGATGGGAGACAGAGTTTGGTGATGAATTATACTTTTCCATGCTTTATAAAACAGGCAAACCAGACCGGGTCAGTTTTGACGTGGGAGGACAACAAGTGCATGGTCGAAGTAAATTTTCCTGATGATACTGACAAACTTTTACTTAAGTAGCATTTTCAATGCAGAACTTTCACTAACGTAACAAATAATTTTTACAGTGTGGTATTAGTACTTTTTACTTAAAGTGCTCATATTATGCTTTTTGGCTTTTTCCCTTTCCTTTATTGTGTTATATGTCTTGTTTGTGCATGTTATAGGTTTACAAAGTGAAAAAGCCCAAAGTCCACCCCAAGGGGACTTACCATCTCCAACAGAAAACACTGTTCACAAACTGCTCCAAACAGCTCTATTGTAGTCCAGCCTTTACTTCAGAGACAAACGTGGTCACTTTGGAACACACGTTATAATGCTCGCATAGCTGCTAGCATGGCACGCCCTCATACTCTGCTTCTGACTGGCTAGTAGTCCTTACCTAGGTACTGTCAGGGCACGCCCTCATACTCTGCTTCTGACTGGCTAGTAGTCCTTACCTGGCTACTGAGCATGTGTGACTCCCAACAAAGATGGAACAGAAGTGAGATGTCTCACTCTGTAGCTAAAACAGAGAGCTCAACACACAGGGTGAAAAGAGGAGCTGCAGCAATGTGCAGTACAACAAAAATATGGTGTTTTTTGAAAATTAAACCATGTAAACCTATTCTGATATAACCTCTAAATACAATTATGAACCTGAAATCTGAATACTTATCCCACCGCTGTCCAAAAGCCACATCTCAACTATGTTGGTTGCATGTTAAGAAAGCTGTTTAAATCTATGTGCGGAGTGATTTGTCCCCTTGAGTTTTTTTTTTTTTTTTTTTTTTTCCCTCCCTGCAGAGTTGACAAGTGCAGGTCATTGCTGCTGCTGCTGTTCAGTAATCTCACACTGCTGCAGCTGTTCCAACATGTCAACCCTGTCCAACACAGGTACTAACTGCTGCTCAGAGAGTTCATTTAACTAGGGCTGCTTCATTATGGAGAAAACAAAAAATCATAATCGTGATCACAGTTGGAAAGTAATGAATTACAATTACTTGCATTACTGTAATTGGGTCATTTCTCTGTGTACTTTTACTTTTAAAGTAGTTTTTTTTTAAATCTGTAATGTTACTTTCACTTAAGTATATTTTGCTTGAAGTGTTGTACTTTGCTATATTTTAAATCGCATCCATTACTGAGTATAAAGTAAATAAAAAAGGTCTCTACAACTCTCTCTTGTCAACAACCTAAAATACAGAAATCGAAAGCGTAATATGGCTTTGTGCCTTTATCACATTACAAAAGGCTGCAACTTAATTAGGCTTAATAAGATTAATAAGTATAAATAAGATATTAAATAAGTATAAATATAAATAAGTATTTCCCCCACTGTTGAAAAGTAACTAAGTAACTTTTACTCAGAGTATATTTTAAATGAGCTACTTTTTACTTTTACTATACTGGTAATTTTACTTGTACTTAAGTACAAGTTCATCAAAGTAATAGTAGTTTTACTTAAGCAGAATAATGTTGTACTCTTTCCACCTCTGATTATGATTATTTTGGTTAATATTGAAATCACCATTATTAAACACAATTACTCATTGGCCTTTGGAAAGTTGTTGCAATTATTGAATTTAAAAAAAACAACAACAGTGAAATAGGTAAACAAATTAACAGTGAAAACACCTTGAACTGTAAAATGTCCCTTCATACTTTACCCGTTTATCTTTATTTCTCATTCAGAGCACAGGACAAAATACGAGTTTACTTGCAAAATGTAATGTGCAAAATAATCCTTTTTCTCGATTACTCTGTTTTTGTGATCGTTAAGCCCCAAAGTAGTAATCACGATTAAAATTCAACTAATTGCACAGCACCCTACATTTAACACCATGTTGAAAAGTGCAAATTGTATGAAGAGTTGTGTTTGTAGTACATAGGGTTATACAGGGTAGAGTATACAGTGTAAAGTTTACACAGTGTCAAGTTTACCCTGTATACTGTATGTAAACAGTATGTACAGTAGTGTGTAGTTTATGCAGAGGGTTTGCTCTAAATTAGGGCTGAAACAATTCTTCGAGTAACTTGAATAATTCGATTACTAAAAAGCTTTGTTTAATCAACATAACTAACGTTGTACGGCTCACTGTGTTTCCGCACGGATGATTATTACTAGCGCACAACGGGCTGACGCTGGACACAAGACTGACGGCGCAGATTACAAAATGAAGGAAGACAGCGAAAACAGTGAAGGGGCTAAGAGAAGAAACAGGCAAGAGAAAACGACAAAAGGTTTGGGATCATTTTAAGCTGCAAACTTGCTGCTACATCATCTCAGTAGAAAACATCCAGTCCACTCATCCAATGAAAGCTTCCAGTTTGTAATCTAACTGTTTATTAGTTTGATACTAATCTTGAAATTTTGACAAATTTCTGTAAACTTAGCTGCTGCTGGAGACAAACCAGCCCCTCCCCCCTGGAGCGGTTAACATCATGGCTACTTAATATGCACGTGAATGACTTCACCGGATCATGCCGGTGATGTCTGCAGTCTTCATTCTTTCTCCTCACTCAGTATTAGCCTTCTTAAAATGTGTCCCCCTGAACAGTGTAGTTGAATAGCCCTGCTGTAAGCTTTGTACAGTCACATTTACCTGGGCTTAGTGAACAGCTCTTTTGCCTATCTAGTGCAAAGAGCCAGAGGCAAAAAGGGGAAGGGGGCGAAAAAGATTTACATTTGGGCCACCAAAAATGCACTTTGCCAACAGAATAAGGGGCTTGGTGGCCCATGCGGCCCGTGCTTAAAAATATAAGCATCTATCCCTGTTATTGTATGCAATTTAGGCAATAAAAAAAGGTTACTTTTTTCGAAAAAGGGAAACCTCTTTTGTATATTTGCTATTGCTGTTTACTGTAAAGCAAAAGTATTTCTTATCTGATTACTCGATTAATCGATGAAATAATCACTAGAATACTTGATTCCTAAAATAATCGATAGCTGCAGCACTACTCCAAATGTACTTATACAGAAATAGACATACAGCCGGGGCTTTAAATTGACACCCTTTTCTTTGAATCGGCAGGCTGCAGAAACAATGCGACAAGTCAGTGTTGCCAGATTGTTCTGTTTTTCACTCAGAAATTTGGGCTGTTTTGTGTGTGTGTTTTTGGCTTGGAAGCGTAATTTTTATCTGGCAACACTGCTCGTAGTACTAATACTACATTTCCCATGAACACTATGTTGTGACATGTCATACAACCGTTGGCTACGTGGCTAGCATGTGGTAACGATTACGAGATACGCTGAAACAGAGAAGACGAACGGAACAGCGCGAAACAAACCAGAGGAGCTGAAATCAAGTAAAGTTAGTTAGGAAAAAAAAAACATGAGGCTAGTGGAAAATCTGTTTGGCTGGTAACATTCAAAACCTACTAGCTAAGTTGGCTGCTGATCCAAAAAGTTCATTTAAAGCCCTGCATACAGCTAACAAAAAAGGACAACGAAGGGGCTGAAGTTAACTTTTTTTTGGCCACCAGCCACTGTGGAAGGCGTAGGCCTATTTTAAAATCCACTAGCCACACAGGCTTTTGACCAGCCAATTTTCTTAGACTTATAAAGATGAAACACAGAAAAATGCACGAGCATCGCTGCTAGGTGGCTTCTTGCTGACTTGTAGTCCTTAATAGAGAGCCGAAGTCACGCCCTTCTACTTCCGGTCCATGAGACCTATCTTTCGGAAAAATATGAACGGTAGTGAACGGGGGGAGGCAAATCATTTTTTGATCCCGTTTGAATTGATCCATGGATTACAAATATGATGTTCATCAATTTAAAAGATCATTTTTCAACCGAAGAAAGTCTCAGTTAGCCATAGGTTTGTCATATGACCACTTACTTTTGTGTGAAACCGCTCAGTGAACTACATTTCTCGTCTCACGCAATTTACATCACCTAGCTTGATGCTCAACTTGCTCGCTAGCTAGCTTAGCTCTGTTCCACAACACCTGTAACGTTATCTTACCTGATGTGTTTTATCCAAGGAAGTGTTTTCAGCAGAAAAAGAACAAGCAAGACCCTCTGCTCATTTGAGTAACGTTACATCCCCGGTACGACACACACAGACATCGTAGCTTCAGCGAGACGTCATCCATGCGACATTGAAGTGTGTAGTCTTTCTAATTAGGTATTGTCTTATACTTCAACAGTTTAACAATAAACTGAGACTTTCTTGACTTGCGAAATTATCTATTAAACTGGTGAACATCATGTGTGATTCATGGCTCAATTCAAACGGGATCAAAAAATAATTTGTCTTTCCCCATTCACTACCATTTGTATTGTTTTCCGAGTTAAGGTCCCATGGCAGTCCACCGGAAGGGGAGGGACTTCGCCTCTCTATTGCTTCTAAATTGAAGTTTTTTTAGTGCCGATTACGAAAGGATTAACCTTTGCTTTCTCTAAGCCAGACACATGACAGTCACTGTTATTGTAATTGAAAAGCACTGATGTGCCTCATGAAGCTGGTTGAGAGAATGCCAAGAGTGTATAAAGCTGTCATCAAGGCAATTGGCTGGTAACAAACAAAACCTACTAGCCAAGTTGGCTGCTGATCCAAAAAGTTCATTTAAAGCTGTTAAAAAACAAACATATTTTTAGACTTAGTCAGACCAGATCAGATTAGTAATGCTGAGATTTGGGAATGTGTACAGGAATCTGCCAATGTGTAAGAGAATCTGTGTGTGTGCCTAATCAGAATTGTAAATGTGTAGCATAATATGGGACCTTTAACGTCTGCAGAAGAACAAAATGTGGAATACTGAGACAGTCCGTCCCCTATCATTGTCATTGACTCACTAAGTCCACCCCCAGGATTTGGAGGATCAGATCTCCTGAGAGCAGAGAGGGAGATGAGTGGTCGAGCTTCATTTAAAAATGATGCTTGTTTTAGTCACCACACGGCATCAACGGTCATGAGAATAGTCTAAGCAGGTCTTAAGGCGCTGACACACAGAGCCGATTATCGGCTGTCGGACCGTCTGGCGAGGTCGGTGACTCGAGTCTGTTCGGTGTGCTCCATGCCGTCGTCCGTCGGAGGAGCTGTCAGCCTTTATTTTGGCCGACCCGACATGCTCAGTCGGAGACAGGGCAGTCTGGACTCACCCGGAAATGGCGAGCGGATGAGTCGCTCAAAATCTGACGAAAATCTTTTAAACTGACCTTTGTTGATCTGAAATGAAGACAGATTCAGCAACTGCACGGCCTATTTCTCGCTTAAAATGTTTTCAGAAACACGTTTCGGTGAACTATTTTAGTACAACATGAGATCGTATTCTGAACAAGCCGCCATGACAGTCTGGCTGTGAATTTCTGGAGAAAAAAGACCCACATGACGCGTTCGTCCTATCAGCTGCCGGTTTTCCTTTTCTGGGAAACAATATAGAGAAGCGCCGACTGCTGCTATGGAGACCTATTACGCGCAGAGCGTACGCTCAAGTCGGCGTCGTCTCAGTGTGTTTTGAGGCATTTTTTTGGACCTCGGGGACTCGAATGATCAGTCCGACTGGCTTTTCTGCCGACGGTCGGCCGTCTGGTTGGTGTGTCACCTCTCTTAGCTCTTCAGAGAGCCCGCTCTGGACGGCCTGGGCCTGGGCCTAGGCCTGGCCCTAGGCCTATATAAGTGGAAATACATAAGTTCACTTTTAACAAAGCAATGTTTGAGTTTAATATGGATATAGGCAGGGTGCGTGGGATTTCCCCAAGGCTATAGGCACCGCCAGATGACTGTCCTTTCAGGGGCCATGTAGTGGAGTTTAACCAGAAAAAGTGAGCGTCATGCGGCAATGACAGTTAACTTTAGGCACCAAAACGACTCGTTAAGTTTAGGAAAAAGATCATGGTTAAAACACTCCCAAGGAACGAACGAGCGTTTCCTGGCTATTTTGTTTTCGCCGCAAAGTGAACTCCTCTCCCCGGCTTGAAAGCGCTGTGTTTTATGTTGACACCACATTGTGCAATTTCATTTTGAGATTATTTTTCATTGGATACTGAAGTTCATAAATAAGTGTTTTGGCATGCCTGGCCGAGTGGCACTATATCCATGGTATTGGAAGGGGGATTTAATTCTTACATGTTTTGTTTTGTTGTGCATGATCAATCCCCCCCCCTCTGCTTTTTTTTCATGATTTTGGGTTTAGCACTCCACCAAGAATCTCCATTGTGGAAGCGCAATCTCCTTTTTCAACTTAACTAATGACTGCATTTCAATGTTGGACTATAGATATATATATATCTATGACAGGTGCATGGTCTGGAGAAGGGGGGGGGGACTGGCGTATACTTTGGTGAGAATTAGGCTAGCCATATGTCGATTCCCAGTAGCCCAGTTCCTACCACCAGTATTAAAAATGTTCAGTTCGGAAAGTTGGTACATAATGCTTAACATTTTCGGAGTCTTAATTACTTATTCTTAACACGTGTGTGTTTCCTAATTGTAATAAATAACACTGTTTAAATGATGTAGAAGTTTGTTGGGAGTAGAGTAGTAGGTTACATATCTTAAGGTTTCATTGTGATTATCCCAGTTATGATTGCTTTTTACAGAGTTCAGGGAAAGCTATACTTTACAAATACAGCTTCAAACATGTCAACAACGGAGTGCAATTGGAAGCCATCAATATTATGAAGCTTTGATGTATGATTTTATTTTATTTAAATTCTAACGTGCAAATAATAAAGACTAAGAAGATATTGTTGACTGAAGCTTTATTTCAGATCTTAACCTATGTCAGGGGTCTTCAACGTTTTTTTAAGCCAAGGACCCCTTAACTAAGAGAGAGATGGAGCAGGGACCCCCTACTACTACATATATTTTTTAATGCATGGAATACTAAGCTATTAAAATAATAATTGTTTGCATGATTTTATAAATCATGTTTTATGTTAAACATGCATGTGACACAGTGAATCCTAAGGATTAACTGGATCAGAGGATGGCTACCATAGTGACCCCCCCCCCCTCTAGGAGGCCCAGACCCCCTGTTGAAGATCCCTGCTTTAAGGAGTACACTCAGCGTGTGAGGGGCAGAGACACTGGCATGCTTCTTCACAAACTGGGTGAAGTGAACAAACTCACAGAAAGGCTGAGCTTCCAGTATCTTTGGGTCCAATTGTGTGCGCTCCATTGTTATTGCTAGGGGTGTAAGTCACACGTTTTATCATGGTACCACATTATATTGACTCTGTGGACAACGATACAGTATTTACTGATATCACAAAGTCTGCCACGATTAGATTTTCATTGGATTTAATTCAGGGGCCTGTGACCGATTCTAGACGATACATAAGACATTTATATACAGCATATTTACAAAAAGCAACTAAAATATGATGATTTCGTTTACTAGCTCTTCCAGATATTTAAATTAAAAACAAACTACTCTTTTTAATAAAAAGATCAAATACATATAGAGTGGGAATTTCAAAATAAAGGCGCATCTTAAAGATGACGATATGTATCGATATTTTCACTTTGTATACTATATACTATATACTTCACTTTCAATAATATTGGATCAATATATCGATCCAGATGGATGAATTGTTACACCCCTAGTTATTACTAAGCTAAAAAAAAAATCAATCAATGCAAAATGATCAAAGCGGTTGAATTTGCTGATCACTATTGATGCAGAGTCAGTGTGTGCGCAGCAGGACGCAGCTCTGGGTCTAAATTTAGAGGTAAAGCCTCTAATCGGTTAACTGCAGCCTTTGTTAAGAAGTGCGGCACCAGCTGCTCCTGCCCAGCCTCCTCCTCCTCCCCCTCCTCCTCCTCCTCCTCCTTACCCATATGGCCCAGAAAACAGCACTGTGTCCAAAACATGAGGCACTACGGGGGGAGGGGGGGGGGGGTCTGAACCACAAAGTCAGATTTAAAGGCTTTTATCAGGTGTAAAGACATAATAAATCTAATTGCGATTTTTTCTATGTTCAGCTCAAGTTCAATATTCACTGTGTAACAGATAAAACATGTCATGGAGCATTATAACATGAGACACTGTCAAAAATGCTCTATATTCTTATGCAAGGATAGGTACATGGATATGAACTGCCAGCAATAAGTGTTTTTCTTTTAATAAGCATGGAACAGTCAAAACACAGACCATTTATCATAAAAGCTTAAGTTCTAATAATATTAAAAAAATATTCCAATAAAAAACAGCAGCAGTTCAACAGCAGCATCTACATATTACACCTTCTACCATCATGTTAAATGAAGTCATGAAAAATACATGAAAGATCCACTGAAGATAGGACATTTCTGATAACAATCTGATATGTAACATTATTTCAGCATTTATCTTAAAAAAACAGTAAATACAATAAAAAGAGGAATAAAAAATGTTAAACAAATGGTTACACCAAATATTCAATATCGCATTTGATCAAATCGCGATTTTGATTTGAAAACGATTAATCGTTCAGCCCTACAAACAGCATGCTTCTAGCTGCAATATGAATGTATTGATTGGCTAATGCAGCATGTTGAGTGATGAGGATGGACTGTCCTGCAAAAAAAAAAAAATGACAGATACACTTTTTTTGCTGAACAACTTATTATAAAAAAAATAGATCTATTTTAAAATATACAGTATCTCACAAAAGTGAGTACACCCCTCACATTTTAGTAAATATTTCATTATATCATTTAATGGGACAACACAGAAATTACACTTTGCTACAATGTAATGTATTAAGTGTACAGCTTGTATAACAGTGTAAATGTGCTGTCCCCTCAAACTAACTCAACACACAGCCATTAATGTCTAAACTGCTGGCAACAAAAGTGAGTACATTTTGGAATTAAAATACCCCCACATCATCACATGCCCTTCACCATACCTAGAGATTAGCATGGTTTTATGTCGGTTAGCCTAATAGCTGGTTTGATTTGCATTGAGAGATGATTTTATGGAAAGTACCCCATGCCAATCTCTAGGTATGGTGAAGGGTATGTGATGATGTGGGGCTATTTTAATTCCAAAGGCCAAGGGAACTTTATCAGGATGCATAGTATCCTGGATCCATGAAATAACTGGCCTTTAAAAATAAAAATCTGCCTGCCTCTATGGGAATTTAACATAGGGGTGTACTCACATTTGTTGCCAGCAGTTTAGACATTAATGGCTGTGTGTTGAGTTATTTTGAGGGGACAGCACATTTACACTGTTATACAAGCTGTACACTTAATACTTTACATTGTAGCAAAGTGTAATTTCTTCAGTGTTGTCCCATTAAAAGATATAATGACATATTTACTAAAATGTGAGGGGTGTACTCACTTTTGTGAGATACTGTATATTTAGTGCGTAGTTTCTGTCTCCCCCATGAGGAACTGAGTAATGACAACAACACTGACGGCGCGTCCACATTATACAAGCCTTCCGTGATCACGCCACTTTGTACTTCTACTCCGCGAAATATTGTACTTTTTACTCCACTTCATTCATCTGACAGCTTTAGTTACTTTACAAATTAAGATTTTTGCACACAAAACACATGTAGTTTATAAAAGTTGTATTATAAGTTAAACTAGTCAACAATATAACGGCCTACAAGTCCAGCTGAACTGATTCGCTGATTAAACACTTAGTTGATTGACAGAACTGTTTGGAGGATTTTTCTGCATTGAGTACTTTTACTTTTAATACTTTAAGTACATTTTCCTGATGATACTTACTTACTGTTATTTAAGTAACATTTTTACAGTGTGGTATTAGTACTTTTACTTAAGTAAAGGATCTGAATACTTTTTCCACCACTGTCTATAACTAAGTGAAGCCAATGTGGAAGTGCCTTAAAGCTGCATTCTATCTCATTTCCAGCAGGGGGCGACTCCACTGGTTGGCAGTTTCTGTAGAAGTCTATGAGAAAATGACCCTACTTCTCACTTGATTTATTACCTTAGTAAACATTTTCATAATGGGTTAATGGTTTTTGGGCGTTGTCCGTGTTTTCGCCTTAAACGTTGACCCTCTCACTGAGTGTTTTCACTTCATTGAAGTTGACTGGAACGTTTTGGTCGCTTAAAAATGTCTCGTTCAGCGTTCGGTAGCACCTTGCCAACCAAGCTAGGTAGCTATTGCTAGCATTAGTGGTGAACGGTTGGCCGATTTCCAACCAGCTCTATGTTCATTTTCCTGATAAGTTTGTTTTTTATTAGTAATTTGATGATTTAAAAACAGGGTGAAACTGCACAGACTCTGGCTCCAAAATAATAAGATGTTAGCTCCCGTATCCGGGATATTTTAGCTTCACTTTTGTACAGTGTCCATCTTTATATACAGTCTACGGTACATACTGGCACAAGTTGCTCTCCAACACTGTAGTGGGCTACAGCAGCACACAACAAGGCCACTGTGTGTGTGTGTGTGTGTGTGTGTGTGTGTGTGTGTGTGTGTGTGTGTCCTTGTTCCTTATCATATAAATACACTTGCTGTCTGATTGCTGGTGTGTTTTGAAAGGATGTGGAAGAGGAAGTAATTGCAAAATGCAGACAAACAAGTCATCAACAAGGAGCAGCAGTCGACACAGTTCCATCTCTAGAATGTGGGAAATTAACATTTCAGATTTTGTGAAGTAGAAGAACTTCCCCTGATAAGACGCACACGTCGCATCTTAATTAATTTGCATATGCACGCTTGCTGAGACCGTGCATGAACCATGCTGTGGTTTCTCTTCCCCGACCCCCTGTCATTTTCTTGCCTCTCAGTCTCACTCACTTACACTCGGAAAAAAAAGGGACACAAGGATAGTTAGGCCACAGTTTATAACCCATACCCTAGATTTCAGTCTTTTTAAACTCCCTTTCCAGCTCTGTTTTGAAACTTCCCAAACAGTGGCAGTTCAACGTGTCCTCACACTCCCACACTCTGAAAAGACCATCCATTGCTGATAGCAAAATAACATGGCACTGTTGAGTCACCGATAGAGTTGCACCAGCGAGTATATTCAGTCATGCAATAGTCAAGAACACATTAAAAACTACCCTAATTAGGATAGCTTTGATATATTGGTTGATTTTAGATTTATATAACGGCACAGACTTGTATAAAACAGACAAAACCCGGGACAGGGATAATGACAGACCCTTTATACTCAAATCCAGCACCCCAACCTAAACACATTTAAAGCTGCAGTGGGTAGAATGCCAAAAAACAGAATTTGAAGTAGAGTTAGACCTCTTCCTGCAGCTCTCCCTCTCCCGTCTTTGTCGTACAGGTAATGCATGCCCAGAACAGCCAATAGGAACACTCTCTCTCTCTCTGAAATGATCTGTGATTGGCTGAAGTCTCCGGTCACGGACTAGATTTTCTGAAGCCTGAATGCAGAGCCAAGAGAAGGTGCCGAAGTCTAGTTTTCTGTCAGACCACGTAAATAACAATATGCTGAAAAGTTATTATGGAATTTTTGCCCAATGATGCCAAAAATAGGGTGCTTAGCATAGCTTTAACTTTGTCCTCAAATTTGTATAATGATACTTTGGCTCACTGTGAACGTTTTGAATTTCAACTGTGAACTATTTGCATTGGTAATTATAAGTAAACGTTTGTTTCCACACCTATAGTCCGGCTCAGGTCATCCGTTAAGCATTAACCACTGACATGGAAGGGAGAACTTGTGCCAGGCCGCCATTGTAGAGAAGAACAATTTGTTCTTAGTGACTTGTCTGGTGAAATAGAGGTTCAATTTAAAAAATGAGTTTAGCATGGGCCAAGGAAGGCATGGTTTTATGTCGGTAAGCCTAATAGCTGGTTTGATTTGCATTGAGAGATGATTTTATGGAAAGTACCCCATGCCAATCTCTAGGTATGGTGAAGGGCATGTGATGATGTGGGGCTATTTTAATTCCAAAGGCCAAGGGAACTTTATCAGGATGCATAGTATCCTGGATCCATGAAATAACTGGCCTTTAAAAATAAAAAACCTGCCTGCCTCTATGGGAATTTAACATAGGGGTGTACTGACTTTTGTTGCCAGCAGTTTAGACATTAATGACTGTGTGTTGAGTTATTTTGAGGGGACAGCACATTTACACTGTTATACAAGCTGTACACTTAATACTTTACATTGTAGCAAAGTGTAATTTCTTCAGTGTTGTCCCATTAAAAGATATAATGAAATATTTACTAAAACGTGAGGGGTGTACTGACTTTTGTGAGATACTGTACCTTCACAAATGTATGTATGTGCTCGTTTTGCCACTGACAGACTCTTTTTTTCAAAGTGTCTGACAACATTATGGAAAGGATTGCTAAGGATGTCGACCTTTCGAGAGAGGGTATTTGGCCCTGGTGGAATAAATGCCATGCATCTTAAAATCCATTATAAGCTTTTTGAAACAGTAAATTGACTGTATGTAGGCTACTCTACCACAAATGTGAAACGACTCGAATGAGGTTCTTCCCAGTGACAAATCCTAACTACTGATCCATTCCGTTGATCTTCCTGGTGCTCTCATCCAGTAACCTGGTCTATTATCCTGGCCCGGTCAGGCCGGGTTAATGCTACAGGATCAGTCAAATAAGATTTCCCCAAACCATTGGACCAAAATGCCTGGACAGTAAGACGACAAGTGCCCTGTGTACTTGAGGATAGGGCTGGGCGATATGGAAAAAATCAAATATCACAATATTTTTGACCAAATACCTCGATATTGATACCGCAACGATATTGTAGTGTTGACTATTGGTGCTTTCACAAAATATTTACATAATGAGATTTTTGATAAATAAGCATCAGTAATGTGGATATAAGGACTAAATGGGTAAAGGCAAATAATAGAACAGTTACAACAGTCTGGTAAGTTCAGAAAATGACATAATTCTACTGTATGCACACTTATGCCATATTACGATATTACGATATCCCAAATCTAAGACAATATCTAGTCTCATGTCACAATATCGATATAATATCGATACACTGCCCAGCTCTACTTGAGGATATACCAAACAGGCAGGGCAATGACAATTACTGTAGTTATGAACTGATCAGGGTTTGTTTTTTTTTAACCTTTCTGTTGTCCTCCCGGGTCAAAACTGAAATTGAACACTTTTTTTATGCTTTTTTTATCGCTTTTTGATGCTTTTTTTCAACATTTTCTTAGTTTTCTTTACACTACCATCAGTATACTGTACACACCACTCACACTAATGTATTACCACTAGTTTTACACAATTTTGTTTTTCGAATTCATGGTCAAGAAACCTCATTTATATGAAATTATATAATTTTTTTTGTGTTTTGTCAAAGTTTAGTTTCAGGATACTGTTTTGAAACCATTTAAACCGTTTTTTTGTGTGGAAAAAAACACCCAAATATTCAATAAAGTAGTGAACTGATCCTTTGTTTAAGGAGCGTTGTATGGAACCATCCATGTAAGTTTTGGACAGTTTGGATGAAAGAATCCCAAATTTCTGATGTAGAAACTTTTAAAAACGGGTCAAATTTGACCCAAGGACAACAGGGTTAAAGAAGAGAGACTCTTTAGACTTTCTAGGCTCCATGTTAGTTATGTGCCCTAATTAACCAGGAGACAGTGTGATCTTACAAGTGATTAACAGAGTAAACCGGTGTGTTGTAAATGTTGGTGTAACAGGCAGGCTTTAGACATATCCATTGGTTTAGCGTTGTGGTTCTCAAACTTTTTTCACCCCTTTTGAAACATTTTTTTTTTCAGCCAAGTAACCCCTGAACAGCGCAAAACATTTTCGGCAGAAGACAAAAGCCTAAAGAAGTACAACATTACACCTTTTTAGGCTAAACAACAACCTTGTAAGTGAAAAACCCTTAAATGCTAGCCTACATTTCAAATATTTAGAATCCATCACTACATTTATTTGTAATTATGGTATAATTATTTTAGTAATTATGCATAAATAAATCTCACATACCCCCTGCAGTACCCCAAAGTACCTCCAGGAGTACTATTACCCCCATTTGAGAAACACTGGTTGTGTTGGAAACTGTTCCCTATCACGGAAATAGTGCACTAAATAATGTGTTCGCCATTTTGCAGTGGTGTTCGAATTCTCCACGGTTAATTTCATTCAGTATATAGTCTACTATAAAATACCCACAATGCACTGCTAACTTGAGTACATACGATGTACCCTAAATTTTACTCCCGTATACCACAATGCAACGCAGTACAAGAAGCAGAAGTCACTGCGAAAACTGAAAAAGGGAAAATGGAGCGGGCTTTCGTTTCTAAACAGTGGAAATGTAACATGCAACAAATATAATATAAAACCTTTTACTATCCTCCTGGGTGCTCGGTTTGTTTCAGGGATGTATTAGAAGTATTTATGTTTTGGTATGTTTCCACGCAACGATGTGTTATCAGTGAGTGTCCGAAATCTCGTTTGGTCATTCTCTATATAGTTCACTATTTAATAAACACTATGTAGGGAATAGTGAGTGAGAGAATGAGGGAACGGTTTCGAACACAGCTACTGGTTTAGGTTTAGAGTAGTCTATATCCACGACGTGTAATGGCAAAATTATATTTAAGCATGATTCTTTATATTCTTGTCTTATTTCTGTTTTACTTTGTCTCACAATGCTGAAAGTGAGTTTTTCTTATTCTCACATGTTGAAAGTAAGAGCCACAAAGTCTGGGAACGTAATGTGTACGCTGAACAGATAGGGGCTACAAGGTCACCCTAAACTATCTGTTATTTCTCTCTGGATAGTTGAGACTTCTCACATAGTTGAGATAAACGGGATGTCTAAACCTTGGGGTAGAAAGTGGTACAGAGGGGAATGTTCCTGAATGTCTATGTTTGATTGTAAGAAATGTTGAGTCATGTTTAGAAAGGGGGGCATGTCTTTCTATCTCACTGAAGATGCATATATACTGTGTGCTTTTTCTTATTCGTTGAATACATTTTTCCACACTGGGTTGCTGTGCCTTTTGTGAAATTGTGTTACTCCTATATTCTTGCAAGTTTATAATAAAATACAAAAACCTAACTTGGTTTAGTCTTCGACTGTCTTTATTTGTTTCACTTTCCTATTTTTCAAAACCTACTCCTGCTGCAAACATGAAGAGTTTCCACCACAGACGTTCCACTTCCGGGATTGCTCCGGTGCCGCCGAAAATTCCGCCGGATGTCCTTCTTTTCCGCCGATGTCCATTTCCTTCCGCATTCTTTGTGTTGTAATTTTAAACTCTGGTGGACTATGGTTAACTGCTCCTCAGATCTCTGCAGGGTAAATCCAGACAGCTAGCTAGACTATCCGTCCAATCTGAGTTTTCTGTTGCACGACTAAAACTACTTTTGAACGTACACATGTTCCACCAAAACATGTTCCTTCCCGAGACACACCGGGGCACAGACACCGGGGCTCCGTGTGGAGCTTAGCACCGCCCAAGACGATTGTGATTGGTTTAAAGAAATTCCAATATACCAGAGCACGTTTTTCTCCCATCCTGGAATGCTGTGTGGACTAGCCTGGACTAGTTCTGGCAATGTGAGACTAGGTTTAGAGTGACCCTCTGAGAGGCAACATGAAACAGGCGACTTCCGGTCACAGCTTTCAGAACAAAACAACTCTTGTGTTGGCATTAAGCTACAGTATTTTAGCTCAGTGGTTTTCAAAGTGTGGTCTGGGGACCCCCAGGGGTCCTTGAGGGGATTCCAGGGGTTCACCAGCAAGAAGGGAATAATTTATTTTCACTATAATTCCATCCATACGTATCACAATGACAATATGTATGACCATTTGGATAACGGGTTTCATACACGTTCTGTAATAAAACATGTAAAAGCAAAACTCCTATTAGATGTGGGACCCTGGGACCAAATCACATGGGGGTCCGTGGTCTAATTTGTGTTGGTTTAGGGGTCCTTTAAGTTTAGCCTTAGGTAAAGCCTACTGCAATAAATGCAGCAATATAGGCTACATTTTTCCAATTATAATGAGCTGGTTCTTATTGCCTGTTGTTTTACGAAATGGAGAAGACATCGTTGTGAACGACATTGTATTTTCTTTCTTCGTTGGTTTATTATTAATGTCTTAATGATCTTTTTTTTTTTTTGTGAATGCAGTCTAATATTTCATGGTCAGATTTGATTGCTGGAATCACTTTTCTTTATAAATCTCTTGTTATTTGACTGTGCTCAGTAGTAGGGCTGAACGATACATCGAATTTTCATCGTCATCGCGATATGAACTAGCGCGATGAACACATCGCAACAGACAGCCTGACACGATGAATAAGGGAAAACAGTTTACACACTGAGACGACGCGAAGCGTAATACGTCTCCATAGCAGCAGGCGGCGCTGCTCTGTATTGTTTCCATTAACAGTCTGATTATTTCACAGAAAATGAAAACCGGCAGCTGATTGGACGAACGCGTCACGTGGTTCTTTTTTCTCCGGAAATTCACAGCCAGACTGTCATGGCGGCTTGTTCAGAATACGATCTCATATTGTACTAAAATAGTTCACCGAAACGTGTTTCTGAAAACATTTTAAGAGAGAACTAGGCCATGCAGTTGCTGAATCTGTCTTCATTTCAGATCAACAAAGGTTAGTTTAAAAGATTTTCGTCGAATGTTAATTTCTTATAGTTATAATGCCTCATTTATGTGTAATTTGTTCAATAAAAGCATGTCAAAAATTATCTATCTGATTTCTTTATTCAGTGGGAATAGGCTATTCAATGTTTAGGTTCGCAACGAACCTATTAAAGCACTAAGACATGGGAACAGTACAGTCCCTGACAAAAGTCTTGTCGCTTATCTATTTTGTAGAAACACCTGCTATTAATCTGACTTTTAATTAATCAATTAGTGTTAGAAATAGCTCATATGAAAAGCTAAAACCCTCCCAAATGATGTTTAATACACTGAAATAAATTAGTTTCACTGAAAAAAGATTTATCATTTAATCAAGACAGAAAGTCAAATTTTGGCAAGACAAAAGTTTTGTCGACTATACAGAAATTGAACAAATTTACTGCAAATACAAAAATATGTCAGCAAATTAAGTAGTGGTGCTGTGAGATCCAAATTTAATATCTTGTATGACTTCCATGAGCTTGAAGGACTGCATCCATGCGGTTTGGCAAGGATTCATACAATTTATTGATGAAGTCATCAGGAATAGCAAAGAAAGCAGTCTTGCATGCCTCCCAGAGTTCATCAATATTCTTTGGTTTCGTCTTCAATGCTTCCTCTTTCATCCTACCCCACATATGCTCAATGATGTTCATGTCTGGTGACTGGGCTGGCCAATCCTGGAGCATCTTGATCTTCTTCGCCTTGAGGAACTTTGATGTGGAGATGGAAGTGTGCGATGGAGCACCATCCTGCTGCAGAATTTAGCCTCTTTTATGGTTGGGAATATAAGAGGTAGCTAAGATTTCTTGGTATTTTAGACTATTGATGTTACCTTCCACCCTGCAGATCTCTCGCACACCCCCATACTGGATGTAACCCCAGACCATGATTTTTCCGCCACCAAACTTCACTGTTTTCTGGGTGAATCTCGGATCCATGCGGGTAGGTCTCCTGCAATATTTGCGGTGACTGTGGTGTAATTCAACAGAAGATTCATCTGAAAAATCCACCTTCTTCCACTTTTCCAGTGTCCATCCTTTTAGCAGGCTGTGGGCCTTGGCAAATGCCACACGGTTTTTCAATTGTCTTTTGTTTAGTGCTGGCTTCTGGGCACTGATTCGACCATGGAGGCCATTTCGAGACAGAATCCGACAAACTGTTCTGGTTGACACAGGGACTTCAGGTGACCAGGTCTCGTGGAGCTCTGCTGCAGTGGAAAATGGGCTGGCCTTGGATTTTCGAACCAACAAACGGTCCTCTCGAGCAGTTGTTTTGCGGGGTCTGCCTGACCTGACGTCTCCAGTGTCTTCAAATGTTTTTTTTTATCCTCTGTCCTTGACGCTGAGACACATTGAAGGTGTCTGCCACATCAGCAGTGGATCTGGTCTTCAGCCTCTTGATAATCAAAACTTTAGTCTCAGGGTGAATCTTAGGCATGTTTGCAGGGGTCTAGTTGCAGTTGATGTGAAGGTCTAGTGTACTGGGGTTGTTTTTATACACACCTGAGACCTAATTGATCCATTATTAGTCACAGGTGAAGCTCATATGACAAGGCGACAACACTTATGTCTTTGCAAAAATTGACTCAATGGGCTTTACCAAGCTGTGAATATTAGAATACTTTTTGACAGTTTCGTTTTGCACTGAAACATTATTACAAAAGTTGTTGGGATTAAAATGAGCCATTTCTTGTAAAAACATCTTGATTAGAAATATATTTCAGCGGCACTTCAGGTCAATTTGTACACAAGCGACAAGACTTTTGTCAGGGATCATCGCAATATTAAACAATGTTATCGCACATCGCAGCTTTTCCTCATATCATGCAGCCCTACTCAGTAGCTAGTAGGCTAGCCTATTACAAAATAAAAGTGTGGTTATGTTGAAAAGTTATGAAAAATGGGGAAATTAGGCTACCTGAGCTTTCAGGAGGGCTCCTAAGAAACTTTGTGCTGGGGGGAGACGTGTATAATGGGCTTATGGTGCTGTCATTATACATAGGTTTATTTGGTTTACAGTTTGTCTATTTTGTTATTGTTTAGTATGGGCTTGTATACAGTATAATGCCCAGTACAAGTACACATATGGTTGTTGTGTCATCTTTTCTTGATTTACACCCTAAAAACAGCTGGGTTATTTCATCTACCCAACCGCTGGGTTATGAAATGTTTTACCCATTATGGGTTATTTATCTGGAATTTGGGTTATTTTGTGCAACTTATGCGTTGCGTCAAAATCCATCAACCCAACATACATCGGTTGACCCAGCACGTGGGTTGTTTGTGCTTCGAACGTCATCACATCATCACCAGAGTCCACCAGAGTCCACACACCGAGCGCTCGTCACAGCAGAGAAACTGACTGGTCGTCCAGCGAGGCAAATAAATAATAAAAGGTTTGTGTACACTAGCTACATGTCTAATTCACATTGTCTGTGTTGCGTTACCTATTAAAGTAGTATCTTTATATTGTCGAGGCTAGTTGGTTGGTTCGGCTAACAACGTAGCTAATGTTAGCCATTTAGCTAGCCGTTATCATGGAAGCACGGATAGCCTACAGCTTATCCGTTTGGTCTGAATTATATTAATGAATTAATGAAACAAGTTCATAATGCCCATGGGCATATGGTCATGTTTATTGAGTTCACTAGGCTAATTTGCCAGCTAGTTTCAAGCTAGCCAGGTGATTCGCCAGTTAACTAGCTAGCTAGCTAGTCAGTTAGTTGCTTTGCTAGCTATAATATTTTAACTGGCTATAAATGAACACGCTTGTTTTTCCTGAAGCTGTTAATGTGAAATATGAAGGCATAACACAGTGTTTGACTAATTAAAGTATGTAAAAACAGTGAGATTACCTGATATGTCTGACTAAATGCATTTATGTGCATTTATTTAAGTAATGTGGTGACCCACAATAGATAAGAACAAATTCTTATTTAAAATGGCGGCCTGGCAAGGGCCACTTGAGTGAAGGGTTAAGAAATATATAATAAAAAGTTTGGGAACCACTGCTGTAGACTGTTATACTGACAGTCGTGCCCTGAAGGCTATGCTGTGAGCAGCCAGAAATATTCTTGTGAAGTAAAAACATAGACAATTTACATGTATGCAATTTGTCATATGAATTGTATAGGGAGAGAGGGAGGATTGTTTTCTCTATATTTTGTGATGCTAAATAAAATGGCTGTTATCTTCACATTGGATTACACTCTGCTGCTAGTCTGCATTGCTTTTGCATGGTGACATCTGAATAGTTAATACAATAGCAATTGTATTTTTGCTTGTGTTTGTTTCAGATCAATGGACAGCTTTGTCATTAACACTTTGACAGAGTGGCAGCTGACAGACCTTGTCGAAAGATTTAAAGGTAAGAAATATTTGGTTTCCCATCCACAGCATAGCTGAGCTAGTGACTCTACTATGAGGCTGCGGGGTGGGTGGGTGTGTGTGTGTGTGTGTGTTTGTGTTTGTGTGTGTGTGTGCGTGCGCAGTTCTGCTGTTGTCATGTTAACATTGTCAGCCTTGAATATCTTGTACAACTCTGAATATAGCACGGTTAGTTAAGGGTGTGTGTGACACGTTTACTGCCACAGAAACGCAGTGACTGTACTCCGGTACTCTTTTAAATACTTAGATCTCTGCCACCTTCCAGCCCAATAATAGGAGGATTAACTAAACTACAAACTAATTAGCTGCAGGGCGGAAATTAACTGCACGTAACAGTTAGCATGGGTTTTATTTTAGTTGGATATTAAATGACAAAATCACAGGTATGCCATTCCACATCTTATTGACACCTATGTCTTCCTACAGATGCCGTTGGGTAACTCGCCCTGAGGCAGCTGTCAGCGTTGCTTCCAACTTCAACTTACAAAGTTGGTCGTGGCCGTGGTGCGAAAGTGGTTTCGCCACACCATTCAGGAATGCAGCTTGGCCTTCATCGACCATAAGCCTAGAACACCTCAGCAGTGCCACAGGCTGATTACCTCTGTACCACACCGCACTGATGCAGTAATTTGTTGTAAAACAGGAACCAACAAAGTATTGAGTGCAGAAATTAACATATTTATCAGAAGGTTGACACTTTTGTATTTTAACCCATTAAATCTACATAGCATTTGCAGCCCACCTATCGGACCACCTAATATGGCTGCCTATCGGCCAGATAGCATAGTCAGATAGGTGGGCCGCACACATTTTCTGAATCCTTTTTTAAATTGTTTTCTGTAACGTGAGCTATATGCCATAACCATCAAGACTTAATCAAAAAAGGTTTGGAATATTCCAAACTTTTTTTGATTAAGTCTTGATCGTTATGTGCAATGAAATGTAGACTAGTACAGTTCAACTTTTTGAATTAGAGATGCACTGAATCTTTTCCAAATTGTAAAGCTAACTAGACTTTATCATAAAACAATCATTTCTCTAGTGAGGACCTGGAAAATGGTCTTCACAATGTCTATATTTTAATTCTACTGTAGTAGTCGGTAGACATTTGGTCCTTACTCACTCGCACTCTCTCACTTGCTCTCTTGTATTCTTTCTTTTTTAGCCTGGAATAAACATGGTGGAGTACCATGAGGCCAAGGTATGCAAACCATACCCCTACATCCTGACGGTGGGAAATGATCAGAGTGCATTTCAGGCCTTCGTCATAATAGCTGGACAGGCCTTGGAACAAGAAGCACTGCTTCAGGCCATTGATATCTGCTTCAAGGCATTCTTTGTCTTTGACATTAAATACCTGAAGCAGTGTGAACATGTGTGGGAATTCATACAGACTGTAATATATGAAATGCCAGGAGGGGAGTCTAAAATGGTAAAGTTTATTCAAAGTAGAATACTTGCTTGCAAGTAGAGCTAATGGCTCTTAATAACAGATTTTTAATAGGAATTTGAATTTCTTGAATTTGTTCACTATAGACCTGTTGACTGTTGGCCTATTGAATGTTCAGCCAGTTCATTCGTAATTGTTGTTTTGCTCTGAATGTTTTCCTACCTGAGTGATATGAACTGCACCAGTTCCACTATATTGTTGATATTAATTCATGTAATATAATACATTTTTTTCAAAGATTCCATTATGTTGTTTTGTTTTTGTATTGTTTAAGTGTTTATTGCATAATATATGCATACATCTAGCATGTATTCTGTTCTAGGTTTGTAGTTTAACAGTTTTATAGCTATGGGTAGTCTATTGCAATTTATTTTCTTAAATTGTACTGTAATGTGTTAGAATTAATCTGGCATATGGGTTAATTTTACCCAGAATTTGGGTACACTATATAACAAATATGTAGTTGAATCAACCCAGAATTGTATTTAATTTGACCCAGCATTTGGGTAGAATATTTAACTCATCTGTTGGGTTAAAAATGGCCAACCCATCTTGCTGGGTCAAATTAACTACTGTTGGTCCGGTGCAATAGTGATCCGGCGGTTGGGTTATAAAACAACCCAAGTTGGGTTATTTTTAACCCATCATTTTTCTGTGTGTAGTCTGGGTGGGTGGTGATGACGAATTTAATAAAACATTTTTTTTTTTATCACAAAAATAAAAGTTTGTGAATGTTGGATTAATCTTTATTTTAAACCTCCTGTTGTCTTCGGGTCAAATTTGACCCGTTTTCAAAGTTTCTATGTCAGAACATTTGGGTTTCTTTCGACCAAATTGCTAAAAAGTAACACAGAAGGTTCCATGAAACGCTCTTCACAAGTCAAATTTAGGGATCAGTTCACTACTTTTATTGAATTTTGGGTGTTTTATTTAATTTGATAGCATTAATCTGACTTAACTTTGACAGTCTGTGTATCCATTAACATCCTCTGATCTTATATTAGTCAAAATAATTCATACTTTCTGCTTTTTTAACTCAAAAGTTAGATATCATTTCATATACGCTACAAGAGGTTTATTGGCCATAATTTCCTACAAAATAAAAAATGCTACAAAAATGTTGAGAACAAAAACGTCGAAGAGACAAAAACGTTTAAAAAAAAGCGTCAATATAAGTGACAAAAAAGTGTTCATTTTACCGATATCGGTATCGGTTGTTGGCGTGAGATTTGCAATAATAACAAAATAATAGGCTACATAAAGTCTAAATGTCTGAAATGACATTTACCCCGTTAGCTAAGTGTTTGAACTCCAAAGTGGACATGTAGCCTAACAATTTATGTTGAAGGGAAATGTAGCCTACAGAACGTCCGGTGTTATCCCCAGTTTGACGCACGCGACCCTGTCCCCCCCCAGCCTACATTAGCCTACATTAGCCTACTGTTAGCCTAAATGTTTGAATATGAAGTAGACTCACCTCGTTTCAAAACGTCGACGTGGACTGTGTCGTCAAAAACTGAGCTCCTGCTGTTGGACCTGTAGTTGCTCTCCAGTAGAATTCCAGCAGAAGACCGCTGAAAAAGTCCGTTAAACTCCCGGGCTTGTGGTCAAACTCCCAGACATCATAGCCTACCGTGGTCCCGTTAGACTATTGCCCGTTCCGTCTCTCCGCCTGACGCAGAAGCAGCGCGTGCAGCGCGGAGCGGTCATCTGAAACCTCCGCGGTGCTTTCATCAATCTCTCCGGTCCTCCTCCTCATTCCCACCCCCCTCCTCCGCTTTCCCGCAGACAGGCAGCGCCTCCAATCCGTTTAGCCGACCTCCCCCTCTTGTGCTTCCACACACAGCCTACTGTGAAACATTTCTGCCTTTGTCCCATTCTAACGAGCCTCTGATAGAGGAGCCTATACGCTGTGATGGAATGTAACTAAGTAGCTACATTTACTTAAGTACTGCACCTAAGTACAAATGTGAGGTTGAAAAAAAAAACAGCACACACATTAAAACAAAGCATGAATAGAAATAGGAATGCACAACAAGACAATCAAACAAAAGCATACAAGTGGTTTAGTGCAGGATGTGCAAAAATGTTCACACAGTTTGTGTCGGCGGACTTAAAGTGCTCATATTATGCTCATTTTCAGGTTCATAATTGTATTTAGAGGTTGTCCACAATAGGTTTACATAGTTTAATTTTCAAAAAACACCATATTTTTGTTGTACTACACATTGCTGCAGCTCCTCTTTTCACCCTGTGTGTTGAGCTCTCTGTTTTAGCTACAGAGTGAGACATTTCACTTCTGTTCCATCTTTGTTGGGAGTCACACATGCTCAGTACCTAGATAAGGACTACTAGCCAGTCAGAAGCAGAGTATGAGGGCGTGCCCCGACAGTACCTAGGTAAGGACTACTAGCCAGTCAGAAGCAGAGTATGAGGGCGTGCCCTGACAGTACCTAGGTAAGGACTACCAGCCAGTCAGAAGCAGAGTATGAGGGCGTGCCATGCTAGCAGCTAGGCGAGCATTATAACGTGTGTTACAAAGTGACCACGTTTGTCTCTGAAGTAAAGGCTGGACTACAATAGAACAGTTTGGAGCAGTTTGTGAACAGTGTTTTCTGTTGGAGATGGTAAGTCCCTTTGGGGTGGACTTTGGGCTTTTTCACTTTGTAAACCTATAACATGCACAAACAAGACATATAACACAATAAAAGAAAGGGAGATAGCCAAAAATCATAATATGAGCACTTTAATAGAGGACATTACAGAAAACGATTGGAAGAAAAACTTGTGACGCATGACAGAAAAACACAGCTAACTCTAATCTAAAGCTACTCTAATGGAATTGGCTGATGCAGACATGCACAACTCCTGTCAGATTGAATAAATACATCATAATATACCGGACCTTTGTTTTAACCCTCTGAGGTCTAAGGGCATTTTCACATATCTTCTTAAATTTACCTTTTTAAGGGTAGGCAAAACCTTGGCCTTTGGAATTAAAATAGCCCCACATCACCACATACCCTTCACCATACCTAGATATTGGCATTGGGTACTTTCCATAAAATGGAGTGAAGGGTATGTGATGATGTGGGGCTATTTGAATTCCAAAGGCCAAGGGAACTTTATCAGGATACATAGTATCCTGGATCCATGAAATAACTGGCCTTTAAAAATAAAAATCTGCCTGCCTCTATGGGAATTTAACATAGGGGTGTACTCACTTATGCCCCCTGTATTTTAAGGAAGAACATTTATTTATTTACGATACATTATTCATTCACAAACAAAATTGGTGTCCTTAAAGGTTGGATTTTTCCTCATTTTTTTAATTAAGGCATTAAGATCAATTTCCAAAAGATGACTTTTTTATTCCTCTTTTTAGTCAACTTTAGCATGGGTGTCCTAATTTTTTCACATGACTATATATATATTATTATTATATATATATATATATATATATATATATATATATATATACATACTATATATAACCATCACCTTATCGTGGTGGAGAGGTTTGTGTGTCCCTATGAACCTGAGGGCTGTGTTGTCTGGAGCTTTGTGCTCCTGGTAGGGTCTCCCAAGGCAAAGTGGTCTCAGGTGAGGGGCCAGACAAAGAATGGTTCAAAAACGTCACCTCTCTGTGGGGGAAGGAGCCGGAACTTCACACTACCAGTTGGATCTGGTGGGGCTTACCTCTACGCACAGTCTCGGTTCTGGAACCATACTCCTGGATAGGGGTTGGACTCTTTTCTTCTCCGGAGTTGCCCAGGGTGTGAGGCGCCGGGCGGGTGTGGGAATACTCACAAGCCCCCGGCTGAGCGCTGCTACGTTGGAGTTTACCCCGGTGGACGAGAGGGTCGCCTCCCTACGCCTGCGGGTTGTGGGGGGGAAAACTCTGACTGTTGTTTGTGCATATGCACCAAACAAGAGCTCGGAGTATTCGGCCTTCTTGGAGACCTTGAATGGAGTCCTGTATGGGGCTCCAGTGGGGGACTCCATAGTTCTGCTGGGGGACTTCAACGCACACGTGGGCAATGATGGAGACACATGGAGAGGCGTGATTGGGAGGAACGGCCTCCCTGATCTAAACCAGAGTGGTTGTTTGTTGTTGGACTTCTGTGCTAGTCATGGATTGTCTATAACGAACACCATGTTCGAACATAGGGATGCTCATAAGTGTACTTGGTACCAGAGCACCCTAGGCCAAAGGTCAATGATCGATTTTATAATCGTTTCATCTGATCTGAGGCCGTATGTTTTGGACACTCGGGTGAAGAGAGGGGCAGAGCTGTCAACTGATCACCATCTGGTGGTGAGTTGGGTCAGAGGGTGGGGGAAGACTCTGGACAGACCTGGTAAGCCCAAACGGGTAGTGCGAGTAAATTGGGAACGTCTGGAGGAGGCCCCTGTCCGACAGACTTTCAACTCACACCTCCGGGCGGAGCTTTTCGTGCATCTCTGTGGAGGCTGGGGGCATTGAACCCGAGTGGACAATGTTCAAAGGTTCCATTGCTGAAGCTGCGGCGGGGAGCTGTGGTCTTAGGGTCTTAGGTGCCTCAAGTGGCGGTAACCCACGAACACCGTGGTGGACACCGGTGGTCAGGGAAGCCGTCCGACTGAAGAAGGAGTCTTTCCGGGATATGTTATCCCAGAGGACTCCGGAGGCAGTTGCAAGGTACCGAAGGGCCCGAAGGGCTGCAGCCTCTGCCGTGAAAGAGGCAAAGCAGCGGGTGTGGGAGAAGTTCGGAGAAGACATGGAGAAGGACTTTCGGTCGGCACCAAGGTGCTTCTGGAAAACCGTTCGCCACCTCAGGAGGGGGAAGCGGGGAACCATCCAAGCTGTGTACAGTAAGGATGGGACACTGTTGACCTCAACTGAGGAGGTAATAGGGCGGTGGAAGGAGCACTTTGAGGAACTCCTAAATCCGACTAATGCGCCCTCTATGGTAGAGGCAGAGCTGGAGGATGATGGGGGATTGTCGTCAATTTCCCTGGTGGAAGTTGCTGAGGTAGTTAAACAACTCCACAGTGGCAAAGCCCCAGGGATTGATGAGATCTGTCCAGAAATGCTTAAAGCTCTGGGTGTGGAGGGGCTGTCTTGGTTGACACGCCTCTTCAACATTGCGTGGAAGTCGGGGACGGTGCCTAAGGAGTGGCAGACTGGGGTGGTGGTTCCCCTTTTCAAAAAGGGGGACCAGAGGGTGTGTGCCAATTACAGGGGTATCACACTTCTCAGCCTCCCCGGTAAAGTCTACTCCAAGGTGCTGGAAAGGAGGGTTCGGTCGATAGTCGAACCTCAGGTTGAAGAGGAACAATGCGGATTCCGTCCTGGTCGTGGAACAACGGACCAGATCTTTACTCTCGCAAGGATCCTGGAGGGAGCCTGGGAGTATGCCCAACCGGTCTACATGTGCTTTGTGGATCTGGAGAAGGCATATGACCGGGTCCCCCGGGAGATACTGTGGGAGTATGGGGTGAGGGGGTCCCTTCTCAGGGCCATCCAATCTCTGTACGACCAAAGCGAGAGCTGTGTCCGGGTTCTCGGCAGTAAGTCGGACTCGTTTCAGGTGAGGGTTGGCCTCCGCCAGGGCTGCGCTTTGTCACCAATCCTGTATGTAGTATTTATGGACAGGATATCGAGGCGTAGTCGGGGTGGAGAGGGGTTGCAGTTTGGTGAGCTGGGGATCTCATCGCTGCTTTTTGCGGATGATGTGGTCCTGATGGCATCATCGGCCTGTGACCTTCAGCACTCACTGGATCGGTTCGCAGCCGAGTGTGAAGCGGCTGGGATGAGGATCAGCACCTCTAAATCGGAGGCCATGGTTCTCAGCAGGAAACCGATGGAGTGCCTTCTCCAGGTAGGGAATGAGTCCTTACCCCAAGTGAAGGAGTTCAAGTACCTTGGGGTCTTGTTCGCGAGTGAGGGGACAATGGAGCGGGAGATTGGTCGGAGAATCGGCGCAGCGGGTGCGGTATTACATTCAATTTATCGCACCGTTGTGACGAAAAGAGAGCTGAGCCAGAAGGCAAAGCTCTCAATCTACCGGTCAGTTTTCGTTCCTACCCTCACCTATGGTCATGAAGGCTGGGTCATGACCGAAAGAACCAGATCCAGGGTACAAGCGGCCGAAATGGGTTTCCTCAGGAGGGTGGCTGGCGTCTCCCTTAGAGATAGGGTGAGAAGCTCAGTCATCCGTGAGGAGCTCGGAGTAGAGCCGCTGCTCCTTCGTGTTGAAAGGAGCCAGTTGAGGTGGTTCGGGCATCTGGTAAGGATGCCCCCTGGGCGCCTCCCTAGGGAGGTGTTCCAGGCATGTCCAGCTGGGAGGAGGCCTCGGGGAAGACCCAGGACTAGGTGGAGGGATTATATCTCCAACCTGGCATGGGAACGCCTCGGGATCCCCCAGTCGGAGCTGGTTAATGTGGCTCGGGAAAGGGAAGTTTGGGGTCCCCTGCTGGAGCTGCTACCCCCGCGACCCGATACCGGATAAGCGGACGAAGATGGATGGATGGATGGATGGACTAATATATATATATATATATATATATCTCCAGCATTCCAGCATTGTGAGAGAAACACAAGAAGAAATTATACAAATAATATAGAGAATCATGCTTAAATGTAATTTTTGTCATTACACATAGTTTTATTGATCACCTCCCTCCAGAATGTTTTCATGTTGTCACACTCCCAGACCAGTGCATACATGTTCCTTTTGCCTCATTGCATTTAGGAAGACAATCCCAGAGACAGTTGGGATTGGCACTGTGTCTTTTTGATCATCTGTGTTGAGTTGGAGAATTGGTGACTCCTGGTGGTAGACTACTTCAGGTGCCAGTATGCTTCCTCAGAACTGCTGCAGGAAATATTGAGTATCTACATTATTATAAACATGGGAGTATTTTTACAGATGTTTTGTTACATTTGCTGATGAAATCAGAAAACGTACAGTCAGTAGTATTTTGACAAGACCTTTATATGGAGCTAAATGTGGGCCAAAAATGTTTTGATAATTCAAAGATTTTTTTTTTTGAAACTGATTGTTTTGATCTTGAACTTTTAAAAATACAACAATGCATTCCAACTAAAAATAAGTGTAGGCAAAGTTTATTTTAGGTTAAATATAATTTTGATTCAGTTCTTCAGTATTTATTTTCATCTTTCACTTTCATATATATTTTTCCTATTTGAGGTCTTATTTCTTTCAGTTACAGATGTTATGTTCTCAGATTAAGAAATATCAAAATATACTGTATATTAAAGTGAAACATGAAAAGAAATAATCAATAGAATTTCAGAACTGAATCCAAATAATATTTTAAGTGGCTATATGTAACTTTCAGTTTGTGTTGATTCCAGCGGCCGCTTTGGACAAAAGCGGTAGTGTTTTTACCACACCTGCTGTTGTAAAGGTCTAGGAATTATTGTTATGGAGAGTTCATCAGATGAATGTTTTGCTCATACAAAAAAATCATTCATTACAATAAAAGAATACATTACGGATGCATCGTTGCATTTCAAGTATTGCATACAGTAACTTAGCCTATTTTGGATGTCTCGTGAGCTAAACCAGGTATCACTGTCACTATGTCACGAGCCAAAGCATTAAGAGATTTTTGTAGCAACGAACGTAATAATAACTTAGATTAATATAGCGCATTTCATGAAACCCACGGACGCTTTAACCAAGTAACATTACAGGGGGACAAGGGCAAAGAATATATATAATATATAATATAATATAAAAATGCTGTTCTTCTCACTGTTAATTTCGTCTGATACAGGTCATTTAAGACCATTGTATGAAAAATGACAAAGCTTCAGAAACATTAAAAAGTTACATATAGTCACTTTAACCTGAAGATTTTTCAAAGTTCAAGATTCAAGATCTTTCAGTTTCAATTTTATTTTTGAAATGATCAAACCTTTTGGCCCAGATGTAGCTCCATACCTTTGCTGCTGTGCAGAATTGTTCACCATCACCCACTTCATGATTCACCAAGTTCCTTTACAAATGTGTGCATTGCAAATAGCCAGTTAACTAGCAGAGCGTACATTGTTTGCAGCCATGGAGCCTTTATGTCTGGGCCCTGAGATCTTTATTTTTTTTAGGTCAAGCATACACATATACACACAGGAAACCACAGACATGATTAAAATGCGTGCCGCTCCATCATGTACATACATCTCTTCAAATTGTGCATTGTTGACACAAGCAAAAGCAGAAGGTAACACTGCAGGGCTGCAAACACAGAAGAGCTGTTCCTGTCCTGTAATTACACACTGCTACACGAAGAATAGAATAGAATATATATTTATTGTCATTGTTTTCAACAACGAAACACAGTTTAGCAGCTCTCAGTTTGGCAGTGTAAATAAACAGACAATAAGCGAAACATAAAATAGCAAAATTGAACAAAATATAAATTCGAGGTAAATAACAAAGTGAGGTGATGCTGTGTCTCTGTTTCTCTTGTGTGTGTTTTAAGGTGCTTTCAGAATGAAATCAGATAAGATAAGATGAGATAGATTTTATTTATCCCACTGGGGTAATTCATGTTCATGTTCATCTTCATGTTACAGGCTCCTATGCCTGCAAGATCAGCTTCTTATGATGTAATATGTGAAGCCACAACCCCTAGATAACCTCCTGAGATAAGCACTTCAACTTCCCCCATCATCCCACAAACTCACAGCTGAGTACATGCTCAAGTTAGATTCAAAATGGCTTCAGTGACTGTGAATGTCTAATTACAACAGTAGAAAAATGGCTACTTACTAGGTCATTATGGGATGTATTGAAGGATAGTTGGATGTCTGTATTTATCATGGGTGCTGTGATAGACTGGACACATGCCCCGACATGCAAAATCAAGCAATCAACAATCACAATAACTTGTCACACATATATTTGATACATAATAGGTATGTGGTTTTGTTGTAAATGTTGTCAGAAGAATAGACGTAGGCTATATGGCACATGTGTCAAACTCAAGGCCCACGGGCCAAATCCGGCCCGTTGCACATTCAGATCTGGCCTGTATATCAATTTGGGTTCACAATAAATTTTGGCCCGCCTAGTTGTGCACCATACCAAAAACACAGGAAAGTGTTTTTTAAACTGCAATTACCTGACATTCAAAGCAGAATATGGCAGATTTGCCGACTCTGAGACTCAGAAATTCCCCAAGAAGCAGAGAGTTTTCATATTCAGGCTGTGAAACAGGTTGTTGTTAAAAAAATGTATCATTGTTTTGCTTGATTTGCTAAATTCTATGATGGCGAACTGTTTTGATGACTTTTGTAGGGCTTCATGTCAACAGAAATGCGACAAAAAGCGTACAAAAATGTCGGCGAAAGCAACAAATTTGCAAAAAGGTGACAAATGTCTGAGAAAGCCACAAAAGAGTGGGAACAAAAACAACAAAAATGAGGAAAAAAGCTACCAAAATGTTAAAAAAAAGTGACATGCAGTAACAAAAGCACGTCAAACTCTACATGTCTGGCCCTTGGTGTGATTCTCTTTTTCCAGTGTGGCCCTTAGTGAAAATGAGTTTGACACCCCTGCTATATGGCGAACAATTCAATTTCCTCACAATTTAGAGCAACCAAACACAAATGGTGACAGGTGAGGATATCACAGCAGATTGTTGTAGGGGGGTGGCTGCTTCATGCCAAGGGGTTTTCCCTCCTTGCACTGCAAGGGAGGATATCAGGTGTGATGTCGATAAAATGTTGTGGCCAGACAGAAAGGAGAGATTGGATGACCCTTGAGGCTGATACATATGCAGCATATTTTCTTTTTTCTTGCACATCTTGTACAACAGTTCCTGATACAGTTTTTTTCTGTACAAGCTTCCTTTGTGTGTTTGTAGTTGGCTGGTGTGTACATACATTGAGCAAGTATAGTGTGTGCCATGGCTGACCTCAATACTATTCAGCTGCCTAAATATACAATTAGCAACTGGGCAATATTACAGAATGGGTAACTATCAGCAATAAAAGTGGAATTATGGCCCAAAAAATAATGCATCCACACAAAATGAAAACACTAAATCATTCTATGGACAAAGATATCATGTTACTGTTTTACAAGGCAGCCATTGAATGTATTGTTCGTTATGGCATTTTGGCTTGGTTCGGTAACCTGTCCATTAAATTAAAACCACAGCTCCAAAACTTGATAAAAAGGGCTGGAAAAATAATCGGCCAAATGCCACCAACTCCTCTTCAGGAGCTCTTCGAGGAGGCAGTGAGGAAACAGGGTTTCAAAATCACCCACGACCCAAACCACATCCTGTATAGTGAGTATGAGCTGATGCCTTCAGGCTGAAGGTACAGGTTACCAAACTGTAAGCTTAACTGGTATGAATTCTCATTGTGTAGCTGGTCCTTAACGACCTCAAAGGAGCGTGCGGCTTTAATAGTTCAGCGATATACGCTGGGGCTTGACCATAACGAGCTTTAAAAACAAACAGCAGAATCTTGAAATGTATTCTAAAGCAAACCGGTAGCTAATGAAGGGAGGCAAGAACAGGTGTAATGTGATCTTGTTTACGAGTTCCGGTAAAGAGTCGAGCGGCTGCGTTTTGAACCATTTGTAATCTTGAGAGGGAGGCCTGGCTAACACCTACATATAAAGCATTGCAGTAATCTAGGCGAGTTGTGATAAAAGCATGTATAACCCTCCCAAAATCAAAGAAAGATAAAAATGGCTTCAGTTTGGTAAGCAGCCTGAGTTGAAAGAAACTAGCTTTTACAACAGCATTTATCTGCTTCTCTAGTTGAAACTCACTATCCATCTTAACACCAAGGTTAGTTACCATAGACTTAACATAGGGTGACAAAGGACCCAGGTCCAATTGGGAGGCGCCAAGAGCACTACTGGGTCTAAATATCATGACCTCGGTTTTACTTTCATTAAAATGTAAAAAGTTTAAAGCCATCCAGGCTTTAATGTCATAAAAACAACTGAGCAGTCTATTTAGGGAATTATCACCCTTACTTTTTATAGGCAAGTAGATCTGTGAATCATCTGCATAGAAATGGAAACTGATGTTATGCTTCTTTAATATGGAACCAAGGGGAAGCAAATAAAGGGAGAAGAGAATCGGTGCCAAAGTAGTAGCCGAAGTAGAGCCACCAAAGCTAACTTTGAACACACTCTCTGATAAATATGATCTAAACCATTCTAGTGCAGTGCCTTTAATCCCCACACTGTGCTCGAGGCGAGAGATAAGAACACTGTGGTCAACAGTGTCGAATGCTGCTGTGAGGTGTAAAAGCATAAGGATTTAAGAATCTCCAGAGTCTGTTGTGATTAAAAGATCATTAACAACTTTTATAAGTGCAGACTCTGTGCTATGAAATGCTTTAAAGCCAGACTGGAACACCTCAAGGATACCATGCAGATCTAAAAAAGATTGTAACTGCACAAGAACTGCCTACTCTAAAATTTTAGTCATAAAAGGAAGTTTAGAGATCGGACGATAATTTGCAAGAACTAAGGTGTCCAGATTTGGCTTTTTGATAAGGGGCTGCACCACTGCCTCTTTAAAACAAAGTGGGACATAACCAGAAGTAAGACTACTGTTAATAATTGCTTGGATGTTTGGTCCAATGGTGTGCCATATCTCTTTAAAAAGACGGGGTGGGACAATATCAATAGGACAAAATAAAGGTTTTAAATGTGTAACAATATCAGTAAGGGCCGAGAGGCATACAGGCTCAAACTTAGTGAAAACTGCTGCACACACTTTGGAAATGGAAGGGTCAAAGGCTGGAAGTGAAATGCTAGTTCTAATGGTGGTAATCTTTTCCACAAAAAAGTGGAGAAATGTTTCACAGGCCACAGAAGACTCTTCCTGCTTTATGGATTGGGGGAGTATGAAGAACAGAGTTGATTGTGCTAAAAAGAACATGAGGTTTATGGCAATTTTTTTCAATAACATCCGAGAGGTATTTAGCCTTCTCAACTTTAACAGTTCTCTGGTAATTACGCCAGCTATCCTTTAGGATATCGTAAAATACCTGCAGTTTATGTTTTTTCCATTTGCGCTCAGCTTTCCTACACTTTTGCCTTGCAGCTCGGGTTAAGTCATTCATCCAGGATTCAGAATTCGGTTTGGACCGCCTGGGTTTTAGTGGTGCAATTATATCGAGAATTTTGCTGCAGGTAGATGAAAAAGAGGAAATCAGCTCATCTGTACCTAGACACGTGGAGGACCCTATAGTCTCTATAACATCATTAAACGTTTTGGAGAATTGGGCAGCAGTGGCAGGTTTAATCATCCTGCATAGACGAGGTAGGGCGCATTGCTTAACAGAATTAATGCTGGGAAGGGAAACGTCAAATAAAACCGGTGTGTCGTCAGAAAAACAGCTTTTTGTATTTCGATATTTAAAATAGGCAAACTGTATGACAAAACAAGATCTAGAGTGTGGCCATGGATCTGTGTTAGATCACTTACAAACTGTGTAAGGTTAAAAGGTTAAAAAATCTTTAGCCAGCATAGGGCAGCATACATGAATATTCATATCTCCTACAATTAAGAGATGGTCATATTTCAGTATGATTTCAGACAATAATTCAGAAAAATCTCCGATGAAGTTCTTGTTGTATTTAGGAGGTCGATAGATAAGTGCACACAGAACAGGCTGAGATTTTCCCAATTCAAACATTGTTGATTCAAAACTCGAAAATGTAGTCATTGGCAACTGCCTGCAGTTGTACTTATCCTTAAAAATAACGGCAAGTCCTCCTCCTCGACCAGTAGACCTCGGGCAGTTAAAATATGTGCAGTCAAGCGGTAAAAGTTCGGACAAAGAGCTGGACTCACCAACATTCAACCAAGTTTCAGTCACAAATAGGAAATCCAAGTTGTTCCAGGAAAAGAGGTCCTTCAAAATAAAGGCCTTATTTGCCAGTGATCTAGCATTGACCAGGGCAGCACTGACAGGAGCAGGGGAACTGGCCGTGCGGGTTACATGGCTCAACGACCGAAGATGTCCATGGTTAACGCCACCTCTACGAGGACGAGGTGAACGTTGGCGAGGATACTCAATATCCGAGCCGAGAACCGTACCATTAGGCAGTGTCCTCCTGGATCCTCATTTACTGTAGGCTCCTAACGGCCTGAGGGTAGAGAACAGGTGTCACACTCAAGGACTGCGGGCCGAATCCAGCCCCTCGCAAATTTGGATCTGGCCCGCATATCAATTTAGGTTCACAATAAAAATTTGGCGCACCTAGTTGTGTGCCAAACCAAGACGACAGGAAACTGTTTTTCAAACTGAGACACTTTATGTGGACCAAATAGGCTATATGAAACATACAATACAGTCAAAAATATTTTACTTTTTGATGAAATAAAAGCATGTCAACAAACGTCTGGCCCTAGATGTGATTCTCATTTTCCAGTGTGGCCCTTAGTGAAGTTGAGTTTGACAAACTTCTTTTTACGGTATTACTGAAAACACTTTTGTGCCACTGAAGTTCCTATAATTATATTCCATGTACCACATAGACCACATCCTGCCTTTAGATGGTGAGGTATTTCTGTATTTTATCTTGTGGTTTACTTACATGTTAGCCGGCATGTTGTGTAAAAAAGCTTAAGTCCAACATGGGATGCAGAGAAAGAGTTGCACTTCATTTTTCTTTTTGTCTGTGCACACCAGTTTACACCCATGTAAACCCATGATAGATAGATAGATAGATAGATAGATAGATAGATAGATAGATTATTACTATGTGTCGCTCCACAACATCTGTTGCCTTGTTTTTTAATTAAGTGATTAGATCAATGTCCAATACTACTGCTGCAACTAGTATTTAAACCCACACGCCAGACAAAACAATATTTGGACATATAAAGCTAAAAGCACCTGTAGCTGTGCAGAAAAGCATTTAGGTTAATAAAGCTACAGTACGATCCCAAGGCCACGTCAGAAGATTTCAAGTTTACTGGACTTGTGTTTTCAGTTTTAATGGGATTTGTCCTTCGGGGCCACTCCCCCTAAAATTACAGGTTGTCATACATTATATATATTGCATTTCTGTTAGTAAACAAATGAGATACCTGTTAAACAGTGAGCATTACAGATGCTGGTAGGGGTATTTTTCTTTAACTTTGGACAGAGCCAGCTAGCGGTTTTCCCCCCACTTCCAGTCTTTGCACTAAGCTAGGCTAATGTTCTCCAGCTTCGCACACACACTTATCTAAACAAATAAGCACATTTCCAAAAATGTTGACCTACACCTTTAAGAGTCATTCATACTTCATCTCTCACATCTCTGTTTTTTTGAGTTTCCGTGTTACACTTTGCAAAACAAATAGTGTATCCTTTAATTAATCATATAGCGGCAACTATAATCTTTAAATTGTTAACTGTATAATATAAAATGTATCTGTTGTTTCTCTGTAGGGAAAGAAAGAAAACACTCACTGCTACATATCATTTATTGGCTTAACACTTTTCCAGATGGACTTGAAAAATGCATCTACATTACTATAGAAAATACATGTATAATTGTACAAAAACAAATAAAATGAATATATAAAAGTACATAGTTGTTGGGCTTGTAAATCAGTGTTTTGGCTTGTGGACACTCCAGAGGGCAGCCCTTTTTGTGTGGTGGCACCGACATGGACTGGGGTGAAGAATGGAATGGTTCTTTTGAGGGAGAGTTACAGATTTAATCGCTGTCTGGGTCAAACAGTATACCTTAAACTGAACCCTACAAACTACAGAAGATCGCAGGTGGAATATGGTCACTGGAAACATGAAATCTGCCAACTTAATGTTAAAAAGTGGAACTAAGCCAACATGATCTCACTCCAAACGTACGCATTCATAAAGTAAAAAAAAACAAGTTGTGTTGTTGACAGTTGGCCTTGGAGTTTGTTGGATGGCAGTGTCTTTTGGGTGGCTCTCCAGCAGTCTTTTAGCTGTTAAGCATTCTGCTCCTGTTGTTCACATCAGAACTTTGACTATTCAAAGGAAACATACTCCGAACAGCACCTATGTCCATTTTCCTCCTGAAGGTGTCCGTAGTGAAGTAGTACGCAATGGGATCTAGTACTGAGTTGAGACATGACAACATTAGGCTGTAGCGATATGCATCCTGCATGGGGCATGTTGTATTTTCTCTATACAAAGAGAGGAGAGCCAGCATGGCGTGGTAAGGGAGGAAGCTGAGTAGGAAAATGAGGAGGCTGGTGGCAATCATCCTGTGGATCTTTTTGCTGTCCACCAGGTTGGTCTGGGCCACTGAGCTTCGTCGGACAGCACGGACCAAACCCCAGGAACAGATCAGCATGATTACTAGCGGGATCCCAAACCCCACAAACAGAGTGGGTACAACCACCACTGGGTTTGTGGCAAAGACCGGAAAACTATCAAAACAATACTCCTTATGGTTCGCAGTTTTTGGTTTAAGGTAGATGGGCAAGCTGGCCCCGAAGGTGAGCATCCATATTACAAGACAAACCAGCGGTGCTTTCTTTCTCCCTGCCTGGACACGAGATGACATAGGGAAGGAGACGGCCATGCAACGGTCAAAGCACATGCACGTGAGAAGGAAGATGCTCCCATACATGTTGGCCTTCAGGACCAAACCAAGGACTTCACACAGCCGCTGAGGAAGGCCATGATAGCCCAGATAGTAGTAGATCCTCATGGGCAGTGTGAGGATGAGCAGCACATCTGCTAAGGCCAGGTTAGTCATGTAGACAATGGTTTGCGATCTGGATTTGGTTTGACAGCAGAAAACGACCAATGACAGGACATTAAAAAGGAGACCCACAATGAAAATAAAGGAGTGCATGCACACAAGGAAGATGTCAGCGTGTCCGGTGATGTTGCTGTAACAGGCGTCGGAGGCGTTGGTGGACATAATGACCTGAGATGGAGAAGAGAGAGAAGAGTGGTTAGAAAACGTCTTTGTGAGAGTAATTACCAGTGTTGTAGTCAAGACCACCTAAACCGAGATCGAGTCATCACCAAGACCAGAGTGTATCGAGACCAAGACAAGACCAAGACTTTAAGGGGTTGAGACCGAGTCAAGAGCAGCCAGACCAATGCCAGACAGCCAGAGCTTCTCCTGTCTCCCGCATTCACTTTCTTGGGAGTGTGTGTTAAGGGGGGCGGGGAGAGGGGGTTAACAGTAACACATTTCAAATTAGAAATTAGTCAAGTTATTGGTTGTATTTGAAGCAGGAAGCTTTACATCCAATCACAGTGATGATGTTATACATACAATTAGACAATGCAGAGGCAACTTAGTGATATCCCTGCAGTTGTGGTATTGACCGGTCTTGAAATAAAATCCAGAGTCCTTGTTCACCACACTGTTGAACTCTTTTATAGTGGCTTTAACCACGTCATACAGGCCTACTTTGTTATGACATGTTGTATATTTTTACTGTCGGGTGAAAACCTTGTATATACAAAACGGTTGTTTTTCAGCAAATGAAAAAAGGCTAATTTGAAGACATTTTATTGAGCTATTTACCTCAGATGAAGTCGTCGCTGTTTAAATATTTGTAAAACCCACAAGTAGACGTAAAGGGTACATTGATTTATGAAAAAAAACATGAAAAAGATTAAATATATGGAGATACAAGGTTACTGCCCGACAGTAA